>NW_025822807.1:479119-637258 GCF_002878395.1 Capsicum annuum | reverse complement strand
CCTATGTCTACTTTAGAATCCCGAGAATGCCATCCCTAATTTTTCTTAGTGATATGCTCAAGTATACTTGTCGCAACATCATATGACAGCTTCACAAGAGAACCACCCGATGCATTGTCCGCCACCGTCTTATTGAGTTGGTTCAATACCATAAAAAATATTAGAGGATCATCTTATTGGGCACTTCATGTTTTGGGTATTGCATGAGCTTGTTATTGAACCTTTGTCACACCTCATGTAAGGCCTCACCACTAAGTTGACAGAAATTTGTGATCTCATCCCTTAGTTGAAGCACTTTATACAGAGGAAAATATCTAACCAAAAAGGCCTCTGTAAGTTTAACCCAAGAAGTAATAGACCGGGTGGGTAGAATCTCAACCACAAAACTGCTTCACCGTAGGGAAAAGCATCAACTAAATAGACTCTTGAGTGATATGAGAAATATCAAATGGGGTGTACACCTCAATAAAGTTTTTCAAATACAAGTTGGCATCTCCGTGTGCTTGACCGCTGCATAGACCTTTTATTTGTAACATGTGAAGCATGACACTCGTGACATGGAACACCTCATTTCCCTTAGCCGGGGGGATACAGATTGCACTAGCATGCCCTGTATTATAAAGATAATCCTCATCCTCAAGGTGTCTATCAAATGAGCCTTCGTTACTCCTATTGTGGCTTATGGTGTCGTAATTACAATGAAAATAACCAAACAAAAAAAAACAAGGTAAACCAAGGCACTATGAGTAACCCACGATCACTAACGACATTCCAAAAGAGAACTAATTTTTACTCCCCGACAACAACACCATTTTTTATAATGCTCAACTTACATCATTATTTTGATGCAAGGCAGTCATCATCTATATAAACCCAACAAGAGTTGGGTTCATATTCAAAAGGAGTGCAAGCTTGTTTTCAAAACCTTTTGAGTATTAAGAATTAACTAGGAGTTAACCCATAATGCGCAACTAAAACTAAATATTAAAGTAAGGTTGGGGGAGTTTGTGTAAATCTTTGTTATGCAAAACCATATACTAACACTAATAAGGTATTTAACAAGTGATTAATAAATCAAATTAAGAAAATCTTGGGTTTATTCTACCTTTGGGGTCTAAAACAGCCTAGGTTTTGACCCTTGGAAATTTTCTCGGTTTTGAGCCTTTTGTTGATCATACGACTCACCATACTAGTCATATGGTATGGGTACAGGTCTAGGGACCCTAGTAGTATGTTGATCAGTGTGATGTTGGCCAAGTTTTGTTCTTGGTATGAGAAGATTCCATATGAGTCATATGTATATGATACGAGAGATAGGGTCCATCTGTATGCTGTCCAGTGTCTAACCTTGATGTTTCTGCATAGGATATAAGTTGAAGGGTACAAGTCATATGGTTAGGGAATGGTTACGCTAAGGAGTTGTATGTTTGACAGAATATGATTCCCAACTTTTTGATCAAGGTACGAGTGGAATGTACTGCTCGTATGATGTGGGTACGAGTGAGGGGTTCATACTGTACCCACTTGCAGAAATTTTTACAATTTAAGTTGGGGGTATTCTAGGCATTTTCCCTCGTAACTTCTTTTGAAACCATGATATAAAACACCTTTGGAGGCTTCTTTAACCTATTATTCACAATCAAACACTCTCTAAACACTCTTAAATTTATCTCAAACTCTTGATTCAAGAAAAGTGTTGGGTTTTCTTCAAGGAAATCCATTAAGGCTCAAAGGGGTGGTTTCTCCCCGTCTTCCTTATTGTCTAAGGCATGTTTCTCCTCCCTCATTGTTAGTTCAACTAAAATCATGTTTTCATGAATGATTTTCATGATATTATTGTGGTAATGTTTGGGTTTTGAAATATATGTTGGGGTTTTGGTTATTTTAGGTTGAATTGTGTTTTTCCATGTTTTCTTATGGTTTTCATGTTATAATGGTGGTTTGAAACATATGGTTGCATGGAGATGGTCAATTAATACTTAGTTTTTGTTTTGGAAACTATATGCCCTTAACATGTTTGTTAAAATGCCTATAAGAATGCTTTTGTCAAATAGTTTGACTATTATTGAAAACTTTGCATTGCATAATATGGTAATGGAACTTAAATTGGTTTGGTTAGTTTTAAATGGATTGGGAAGGCCTTGGTGGCCATAAATTTGGTTTAATTGGAAATCTTGTAGGGTACATGGGAATCCCCTAAGAGTTGGCTAGTGAAATGCTTGCAAACTATTGTCGGTATGATGATACCACTTCATAATGACTCGACAATTGACTCTTGGAATTAGTGGTTTGGTTTTGTTCTAAACGTTTTAATTGGGAAATAATGGCGGGTTGTAATAGCTAACCATGAAGGTGTGAGTCCAATGGATGGACACTGGAAACTCATGTTTGCCGACATGAGGGTTGGTCATGGTGACCATATGCTTATGGGGTACACGGAAATCCACCAAGTTATACTTGTATATATGTATCATGGAGGGAGAAGGGTATACGAGAATCTACGACCCCTATGATATCTTTGTTATATGCGGCTACATGCACTGAGGCCAATTTAAGGGGTAACACTGGTCTGATATAGCCCGTGGGTGGATTATGATGGTAAAGCTATACAATCCAGGTTAAAGGTTAAATGCATACTAAACCGTGTTCTCTTTCCTAGCATGATATATATATATGTGTGTGTGTGTGTGTATGTATGTGATTGCATATGGTTATTGACACCAAACTAATAATCATAACTTTAGAATATCTAATCATTCCATTTATACCAACTTACAACATCCAACTACCCAAGTCCACAGTCATCCACAAGCCTTTACCAATCTGATGTCTATAATATGTCGGGACAAGCCTCCGACAATAGCCAAATATCAAGTCTAAAACAAGTCTATAAAATAGATAGAGAGATTATGAAATGGATGTCTTCCGAAGGATGGAAGCTCACCTTTTCAATGTCAACACACGAACCACTCGAACACCTATCACTGTTCAGGAAGAGAAGAAAAAACTCTGGCCCCTATGTCGCATGGGGATATAGCATCCGGAGATGGTTAGTTGTTGGAGCGCTAGCATGTAATTCAAGGGTAAGGGTAAAATAGTGTCATTATTCAATACCAAGTCAAACCATCATAAGCCACCACATTCATACACATAGACATGTAGGTACATGTAAATACATCAAGTGTCAAAAGATAACAAGGCCATAGCATGCATTACAAAAGAACTCCATCATGAACTGTAAAGTGAAGGACTTTAACCTTCCACTCGTTTAGGTTGTACCAAGAAAGAGGACTCTAACCTCAAGCCATTTTATTGTGCAAGTGGACTCTGACCACAAGCCTTTTTCTAGACAAGTGGACTCTAACCACAAGCCATTTTGTTAGACAAGTGGCCTCTAACCACAAACCATTTTATTCCACAAGTGGACTCTAACCACAAGCCATCGTGTCCATTAATAGTCGACATTGGGACTCTAACCCTTTATCCATGCATTCACTTCCACTCAATTCAACATTTAAGGACTTTAACCCACCTAGACATTTCAATCCATCAAGGCCACAATTCAACACCATACATGACCACAAGGTCTTCACAAACCATTTATCAATCAGTTACCTTAATAGGCCAATGATTTAGTTTCAACTACCATTCAAGTCAAGTTGTGGTCGTCAAGACCTTTATCAGACCATTCATTAGCATTATTACACCAAGCTTTAGTTCAAATACAATTCAGTTTCATGCATAGGGACTCAAATCCCCTTTTAACCAAACCAGCCACCAAGGTTACAAATTAACTCATAAAAGGGCCAACAAGGCCTTTACAGGGTCATTTACCAGACATTCTTACTCCTTAAGCCACTGCCTTAGTTCAAACACCATTAACACGCGACTAGTTATTTCTAATAGACATTTTCACAAGCACCTTATGGGCATATTCTTTCCAAGACCAAAATCAAAGTTGAAATCATCAAACTTAGGGTTATTCATGACCCATTTGTTAAATCACAATCAACAATCACCCACATGTGCAACCCATCACCAAAAATAAGTATATGAACAAGTTTAAAAAAGAGTAAACATCACCCATCACTATACATCAAAACCCTCAACATTTGTTTCAAAAACCACCATTAAAGATTCATAAACAATGTTTAAATACCATGATATTTGTTAAATAATAATAAGGGAAGAGTCGCATGCCTTTTACAAGATGATTCACGGAAGGATTCTTGACCCCTTAGCCTTTAGATGAACACCCTTGAAACCCTAGCCTCCAATCTTGTTAGAGAAGTTGAGAGAGGATTTTAAAATGTTTGTGAACTTGTATATGTTAAGAATGAAGGGAAAAATAAGATTATAAGTCCTGGGTTATAAGGTTTAGGGGTGGGAAAAGTCTAATATGTCCTCAACTTAAAGCTAAATATGAACTCCCAGGAGGGTACGACTCACATATCTAAATCGTACGCTAGGGTAAAAGTGGTACCCTAGACCCCTCCTTGGATCCCCTTACTGATCAACATAAGACTAGATATGCATGACTCATACCCTAGGGTACGAGTGGTACCATACAAATAGTAACCAAGACAGAAATCTTTGGATAAGACTTCAAGCATCATACGACTAGGCAACATATGAGCCATACCCCAACATACGACTTGGGAGAGGCTAAACTATATCTTGGACAGTATGTTATCCACCTAAACTAATCATTATACGAGAGGGGAGGGTACGACTCATACCCTAGCATACGAGAGGTATGATCAAATCGTATCCTTCCCAGAATGCTCAACCTAGGATATTTTTTTCTGTGGGGACAAAGCCAAGGTGTTTCAATTCTCCCCCAACACATACAACAAGTATAAGACACATGCCATGATCATTATCAGTCAACCATTCATTATATTGACTTTGGGACTCGAACCCATTGTCTATCAAAAAACTTGCTCAATTCAAAGTTTAGGGACTTGAACCCATGGCTTATCAAAGACACAAATCAAGATAAAAAGATTAACACACACCTCAAGAGCGAGTTTCCGAAATGAAAAACAAATATGGATACTTAGACTTCATGTCCTCTTTTGCCTTCCAAGTATCTTCCTCGTAGTTTTGGTTCCTCCATAGAACTTTCACCAAACCTACCTCTTTCTTTCGCAACCTGTGAACTTGACGATCTAAGATCCTCATCGGGACCTCCTAAGGGAACAACCAATGAAGGATCACCTATATATTTCTACAATATGGACACATGGAATATCGGATGGATGGAGCTCAAATTAAAGGGAAACTCCAACTCATAGGCAACATTACCAACCCTCTTTACAATCAAATATGGACCGACATAATGGGGACTAAGTTTTTATTTCTTACTAAATTGCATCACTTCCTTCATGGGAGATACCTTCAAGAATACCTAATCACCAACATTAAACTCCAAATCGCTACACCTCACATTCTCATAGGACTATTGGCGACTTTGAATAATTTTCAAACTATGACAAATCACCTTCACTGTCTGCAAGGCTTGGTGAACCAAATTAGGGCCAAGCAACTTACCTCACCAACTTCATACCACCCAATAGGAGAACGATATTTCATACCATACAATGCCTCACAAAGAGCCATACCAATGCTAGAATGGTAATTATTGTTATAGGTGAATTTAATCAAAGAAAAATGGTCGTACCAACTACCGCCATAATCAATCACACACGTACACAATATATCCTCCAATGTTTGGATAGTTCTATCCGTTTGTCCATCCATCTGTCTATGGAAATTGGTACTAAGGCACACCATAGTTCCCAAACCTCTCTGAAATGACTTCCAAAAAATGAGATGAGAACAGAGTGCCACGATCCGAGATGATAGCAATTAGATCACCATGCAACTTTACAATCTTTACAAGATAAAACTTAGCATAATCCTCCATAGAAAAACTAGTCCTCACTGGCAAAAAATAAGCAAACTTGGTCATTCTATCCCTAATGACTCAAATAGAATCACATTGATTCTGAGACTGGGGAAGATTGGTGACAAAATCCATAGTAATCACTTCCCACCTCCATTCAGGAAACTCTATCTCTTGGTACAAACTACCGGGTCTCAAGTGCTCAACTTTTACTTGTTGACATACCATACACTTAGCCATATAGCTAGCCACATCTTGATTCATATTATTCCACCAATAAAATTCCCTAAGATCATGATCATCTTCGTAGAACTGGGATGAAAAGCATACCAAGATCCATGAGCCTCGTCCATAATCTTTTTTCTCAACCCGTTGACATTGGGAACACATAGCCTACCTTGGTACCTCAAGATACCATCACCACCAATCGCAAAATAGATAACCTTTTGTTAACCCACATTACTCTTAATCTTCATCAAATCGGGATCCAAAATTTGCTATTCCTTTATCTCAACAACAAGAGACGACTACGATACCTGATGCACAAATATACCACCATACTCAGAGTTTGTGAGATGAACTACAAGATTAGCCAAATGATGGACATCTTTTACCAACTCCCACTTATCCTCATCCATATGAGCTAAACTCTACATGGATAACCTACTAAGAGCATCAACAACTACGTTATCTTTAACTGAATGGTAATAGAGACTCATATCATAGTCCTTTAGCAACTCAAGCCATATCCTTTGTTTGAGATTCGATTCCTTATGAGTAAACACATATTGAAGGCTCTTATGGTTTGAAAAGATGACGATATGAACATAGTAGAGATAGTGACGCTAAATCTTCAATGAAAATACCATGGCTAAAAACTCCAAGTCATGAGTAGGGTATTTCTTCTCATGAAATTTCAATTGCTTTGAAACATAGGAGACTACCCTACCATTTTGTATCAATACATAATTGAGCCTAATACGAGAAGCATTGCGATAAACTACGAAACCATCAGTACCCTCGGGCAAGGTCAAAACTAAAGCCAAAGTAAATTTATATTTCAACTTCTCAAAACTACCCTCACATACATCTGACCAAAATAACTTGACCTTTTTTAGGGTCAATTTAGTCAATGGTGCAGCTATAGTAAAAAACTTTCCATAAATCTCCTATAGTAATCGGCTAGACCTAAGAAGCTCCGAATATCAATTAAAGTTGCAGGTCTAGGCCACTTCTTAACCTCCAAAACCTTTTGTGGATCCACCATGATCTACATGATTCGTCTCACTCTTAGAATAGACTAAGATATCATCAATGAGGATAATGACAAAAAAATCCAAAAACCAATGAAAGACCCTATTCATCAAATCCATGAATGTCGCGGGGGCATTGGGCAACCCAAAAGACATAAGGTCCTAAAGGCATTGTTAGGGATATCCTCTTCCCTAATCTTAAGCTGGTGATAACCCAACCTAAGATCAATCTTACAGAAATACTTCGCACCTTGAAGTTGATCAAACAAATCATCGATCCTAGGGTCAAGATACTTATTCTCTATGGTCACCTTGTTTAAATATTGATAATCAATACACATCCGAAGAGAACTTTCCTTTGTACACACAAACAACATGGGAGCACCCTAAGAAGACACACTAGGATAGATAAAACCTTTATCTAAAAGATCCTTCAATTTTTCCTTAAGCTTTTTCAACTTTGTTGGATCCAATCTATATAGAGGGATAGAGATAGGATGAGTATCTGGAACAAGATCAATCCCAAAATCAATTTTTCTATCGGAAGGAATACCAGGAAGGTTATCGAGAAAGACCTCAAGAAACTCATTAACCATGGGAATGGATCCTATAGAAGGACCCTCCGAGTTAGAATCTTTAACTTTGACTAAAGGGTACAAACACCCTTTAGAAATCAACTTTTGAGATCTAAGATATGTAAAACCTCCCCTTAGTCACTAAAGAACCCCTTTTCTATATAATGACCGTCTCATTAGGGAAATTAAACATAACCTTACAGGTCTGACAATCTAAGAAAGCATAGCACGAATGCAACCAATCCATCTCCAGAAAAATATCAAAATTAACGAAGTCCAACTCAATCAAATCAATAAGAGTTTCTCTACCTCTAACAGATACCACACACTGCTTATAGACTCTCTTAACAACCACAGTGTCTCCTTATAGGGTAGAAATAGAAAAAGAAACTGATAGACACTCACAACCAATACCAAAATATACACCCACAAATGAAGTCACATAAGAAAGAGTAGACCCCAAATCAATCAAATAATACACAATACGCAAGAAAAGTCTCACATACCTGTAACAACATCTAGAGATGCCTCAGAATCTTGGCAAGTAGCAAGTGGATACAAACAAGTTTGGCCAGTGATGGTGCCAAAAAAGAAAGTAGAAGGATCTCCCTTTGGTGCAGGAGCGGAAGAAGTAGCAAACAGGGCCCTGTTGTCCCAAGAAGACACTAGAGACTCGCGCTATATGTGCCCAATCTGACCACATCTAAAACATTTGTTCCTGCCCTTCTCATATTGGCCACGATAATGCTGACCATAAAATCTACAAGGAGGGTAGGATAGAGCCGATTGAGCCCCACTAGCTTAAGATTAGGCACCTTATTCCTGTAACCTACCGCCAAACTGAGATTGACGATCACCCAATATCTTTGGGTAAGAAGCACTAGCCGTAGAATGGTAAATAGGATTTACCCATTCTTTCTCTTAGACCATTTACCATTAAACTGTTGGCCTTTACTTTGGCCAAAAAATTAAGACATCTTTCTCTGTCTCTCATCCATCTCAACTTGTTTCTTTTTCTCTTCTTTCATTTGGTGCATGTACATGTAACGCCCCAAATCTGGTACCCAGAATGCTACACAGTACTCAAAACCCCAAAGGACCACAAGCTAACCCATGACTGATACCTGTACCTGAACATTGCATAATATACAATAAAAATACAAAAATAAAAGGCTGAAACATGCCATAAGGTTTAAAACTGATAAACATATCATAAACCATATCTGAATAATGTGGTACGACAATACCAAAATTGAAACTAAGTCAGAAAACATTTAGTCTGAAAACACTGTAGTCTGAAAGCCTCTAAACTGTCTGAATAAGGGGTTGATAGGACTTGTCCCCAACTACCTCCAACTACTAAAATAAACTAAGTAATGAAAAAATAAAGTAATTATCATGTCCTTGAAGGATGAGGACTCACTGCTAACTCTGACTGCTAAAACTGGAATGCTACTGATGCTCTGGAACTCGTGCTTCTAAACCTATGGTATAGAATAAAACACCATAGTGCACATGCATCAATATGATTGAATGTACTGGTATGCATGTGAGGTAGGCTGGCAAAGGGTTCAAATACATAAATAATACTAACTGACTGTATAACATGAACGTAAGAATACATACATATAATAACTTGGGGTCATCACACGATGCTCATGACCCTGAAGGATCACAAGCTAACCCTCTTCTGATATCTGTACCTGAGTACTGCATAATATAGGTAATAAATGTGGAAAACTAGCGAAGATTTTCCATAAGGTTCAAAATATCTAAAATAATCAATACTAAAAACTAAATACTAATATATTTATCCAAAAAGCCTCTGACTATTTGAACTGTGCAGTTGAAGAGACATGTACCCAACTAACTCCGTCTACTATAAATAAACTAAATCTAATGCGATAATAAAATAAGGATCATCTTCGAATGAAGAGGACTCACTGCTACATCTATTTCTGCTAACTAAGTCTGGACTGCTAAGGGTACTCTGGATCTCGTACTTCTAAACCTATGGTATAAGAAACCATAGCGCAAGAGAAAAGTATGCGCCAGTACTTTGAATGTACTTGTACGCTAGATAAGGTAAGGCTAAATACAAGGGCTTATTCATGAACATAGCTCAACTGAATAATCATGAGAGTACTGAATGAGGACATATGCGTAAAAGCACAACCATAACTGAAATCATCATGACTCTGAATATTGAGACTCGGATACTGCTTTACTGATGTCTAAACTCACTACTAATATTGAGAAACTAAATAACTGAATCTTCTAATATTGATAACTAAGTATTGGAGTTGAGATCAGTCCTATCTAGTGAGTGATCTCTAAATCTGATGATACTGAAGCTGATTAACTGAATCTACTCATATCAATGACTGAGTTCTGAGCTTTCTACTATCAACAGACTAAATTTGTGATTAAACCTTTCTAATGGATGATTTCAGAATCTGCTGATAATAATAAAGAATAATTGTATTTGATATCAGACCTATCTAGCAGAAGATCTTTGAATCTTTTAATAATAGAAATAATTGACTGAAGTTTGAGATCAGGCTTATCTGATGGGTGATCTCTGGATCTATTAGTACTAATTTTGATTAACTTTATGTGAGACCAGGACTATCTAGCGGGTGGTCTATGAATCAATGAAACTATCTAAGTTCCTTACTAAGATGGGTGACTGTATCTGACAATCCTGATTTCTGAGTTCTACTCTGAAGACTGATACTGAAACTGCAACTGTGGGAGTTTTCACTTAATCAACATGCCTCAAATCTAATCTAGTGGGGTCCTGTAACCCCAGCTGGAAGGGTGTCAATACCATGCCACGGGTAAATACCTCTGCTACGATCAATCCTCTCTAATGGGTGACCTTGAACAAGAAGTCAAGCCTAAGTCAATAAGATAGTTAAGGCTTAATATAATGGGTGACTCCTGGTCCTGCACTGGATACGCAGTTCTGGATTTCAGGAATTGTTACTAATGACTCTGCCTCTCTAATGGGAAAGCCGTTATCCCTGCACTCACTCGGTGCTAGCTACTACTCCCAACTGAAAAACTCTGAACTAATTCTTATACTGAACTAAATTAAACTGAATCTATTACTGATTTGATTATCTTACTTGAGTGATCTGACTGAGTTTACAAGATTCCATTATCTGATAGAATACTTTTGAATTCTACATTCTGTCTGAATACGACTGAGTTCTGTAACTTACTGAGCTTTATTGAAATCTGAACTGAGTACTAAGCTTGATTATACTAAATACTAAGATTTATAGAGTTTCCTTAACTTTTGTCACTAACTAAAATATACTGATCATAGAACGACTGAGATTATCTTGAGACTGACTCAACTCTAGACAAGCAGCTAAGTTTTTGGGTATTAAATACCCCCAGGATTCGATGACATAAATAAATAAGACATGACAACATACCATATTTATTCATTTAGTCCTTTCAATAAACACTTAGCATGCACTAGTTGACACATTCTTGGGGATATTATACTTCATGTTACAATAACACTATTATCTTCACATAAGCAATTTATCAAGCATGTGAGAGACACCCTATGGTCATACAACTTTTAACACACCAAATTAACATAATTACATAATTCAACATGCTTCTTGAAGGGCCTTTATCATGAATATCACATAATCAACACATACTAAGGTCAAAGCTTGAATCTTTATAATCAAAACATGAATGAAACTTTCAACAACATGAACTTCAATTTTTATTCACATAAATCATGAAAACTCATAAAACATAAACTTTAAAATTTTGAAAAGGATTCTTGAACTTCTTGGGTGGAAGGAACCCAAGAATCAACATCCAACATATCTTGATATGTAATTCTTAAAAGATTCACGATGAAACCTTGATGATTTGGGTCTTGGATTAGAAACCCTAGGTTTTGTTCTTGAAGAAACTTAAGAGAAAATAATAATATTTGGGTGAAATAATAAGAAATCTCATGTTAAGGAGTATATATAGAGTTAGCAAAATGACCATTTTCCCTTCAAATAAAAATTCAAAACTATAAAAATTCCAATTTTATGTGCTGGCATGACGCACCATAATCGTGCTAGCTTGCTGGAAACTGGACAATTGGGAAACTGCTTGATGGCGCGACGTGGTGAAAATTGCGTTGCCACCTTGGTTGCGAACTGGAAAGTCACCGCAGCATAGTAGAATCGTGGAGGCTTACTGGATTTTGACAATTGCCATTTTGGCTGGCTCTGTGATGCATTAGAGTACCAGGTGGTACACTGTTCCACTAAAATGGCACTAACTCTTCGCCCGAGTGTCGGATTTGGGCGAATTTGGTATCAATGGAATGATTATTCAATTCTCTACATAAAAAAAAGTCGATATTAGGGAAATTCTACATGGTTTAAAATATTTCCCACTTTGTAAGTCACTTTTTGATCTTTTAAGGCTAGAATTAGACTTCACTTGACACGCTCTAACGAATTTGACTGCTAAACGGACTTGTTGCTCTACTAACTGACTCATGCTAAAATATAAGCTAACATGGGAGAAAGGGATACATACCCGAATCTATACCAGGGAACCTTTCCTGATCATAGTGAGTCTGAAGCACATAGAGTCTATTCTGACGCTGACCACTATTGGCACTGGAAGTGTCACCCTGCTAATGCAATTCTCTACCCCTCTGAGCTAGCACTCTATATTCTTGCATTCTGTGGCCTGGCTTACCATATCCAAAACATACCTGACTGTTAGCTCTACACATACCTAGGTAATTCTTGCCAGACTCTCCACAAAGCAGGTAGGTACGAACACCACCAGCACTACTCTAGGCTTTGGAACCTGGCGCTCCATCAAGACTACCATCCCTGATATTTGGTGCAGGTATACTAGCTGAGGATAGAATTGGGACTAAAAACTTTTGACTATGCTGAGAACAGTTCACACCCTGTGACCCTGCCTGAAAGAAATTATGACTACCTGTTCTGGCTTTCTTACTTACTCTCTCTCTTTCTTTGGCCTTATCTACCTCAATCTATTATGGATACATCATCAGTCTAGCAAGGTCCATATCTCTATTGAGCATAGCAGTTCTACACTCCTTTAACACCAACCCAGATACCCCAGTTATAAACTTACTCATACTCGCTCTAGGGTCAGCTATCAAACTAGGAGCATACTTAGCTAACTGGTTAAACTTACAAAATTACTCCTTCATTGTCATGGAGCCTTATCTCAGGTTCATAAACTCTTTTACCTTAGCTTCTCTCATCTCTAGCGGGAAAAACTTATCTAGAAAGGAATCCTGAAACTCCAACCAAATCAAGGGAGTTGCATCCTCCCCTCTACTCTTCTTCCATACTATAACCTAGTCATGAGCGATATCCTTCAACCTATAAGATGATAACTATATACTCTCCTCCTCAGAAATATGCATAATATGGGTGATCTTTTTCACCTCCTCAAGATAAAGTTATGGGTCCTCACCTACTACTGACCCATAGAACTCTGGCGGGTTCATTCTCATAAAATCTCTAATCCTGACCATGATTGAACCCCCATCTTATTAAGATGGGACTGCAGCCTGATCGTTGCCCTAAACACTAGTGGTCACAGCTTGGGCTAGGGCCTGAAAAGCTACCCGAAACTCTGCATGTGACACATTTTCATTCTCAGGATCTACTGGCGGAGGTGGCTGGTTATCAACCCTACGGGCATTATCTCTGCAAGGAGGCATACTCTATAAATGAAAGAAAGAATGCATTAGACTGAGAATGAACTAGAACTTATATATACTCGCACAACATGAACACTGAAAAAAGAGAAACTGTTCCTAAAAATATCTTATAGCCTCTTGTACATAAATGTGGCGTGCAACATACCCATGCACAAGACTCTACTGGATGTGGCTTTTCAGACTCCTATGATACTATTAAACCTTAGGCTCTGATACAAAGTTTGTAATGACCCAGGACTACCCCCTAGTCGTCACACGGTGCTCATAACCCTGAAAGATTACAAGCTAATCCTCTTCTAATATCTGTACCTGAGCACTGCATAATATAGGTAATAAATATGGAAAACTGGCAAAAACTTGCCATAAGGTTCAAAATAACTAAAATAATCAATACTGAAATCTAAATACTAATACATCTGTCCGAAAAGCCTCTGACTATCTAAACTGTGGAGTTGATGGGACATTTCCCCAAAAAAATCCATCTACTATAAATAAATTAAATCTAATGCGATAATAAAATAAGAATCATCCTAGAATAAAGAGGACTCACTGCTACGTCTACTACTGCTGACTGAGTATAGACTGCTAAGGGTACTCTGGATCTCGTGCTTCTAAACCTATGGTATAAGACACCATAGCGCAAGAGAAAAGTATGTGTCAATACTTTAAATGTAGTGGTATGATAGATGAGGTAAGGCTAAATGCAAGGGGTTATGCATGAACATAGCTCAACTGAATAATCATGAGAGTACTAAATGAGTACATATGCATGAATGCACAACCATAACTGAAATCATCGTGACTCTGAATACTAAAACTCGAAAACTACTTTACTGATGCCTGAACTCACTACTAATACTGAGAAACTGAATAACTGAATCTTCTAATATAGATAACTAAGTACTGAAGTTGAGATCAGTCCTATCTAGCAAGTGATCTCTGAATCTGATGATACTGAAGCTGATTAACTGAATCTACTCGTATCAATGACTGATTTCTAAGCTTTCTACTATCGACTGACTAAATCTATGATCAAACCTTTCTAACAGATGATCAGAATCTGTTGATAATGATAAACAATAATTGTATCTGAGATCAGACCTTTCTAGCGAAAGATCTCTGAATCTTTTAATAATAGAAATGATGGACTGAGTTTGAGATCAGGCCTATCTAATGGGCTATCTCTAGATCTATTAGTACTAATTCTAATTAACTTTACGTGAGACCAGGTCTATCTAGCGGGTGGTCTATGAATCTATGGAACTATCTAAGTTCCTTACTGAGATGGGTGACTGTATCTGACAATCCTGATTTCTAAGTTCTCTTCTGAAGACTAATACTAAAACTGAAACTGTGGGAGTTCTCACTTAACTAATATGCCTCAAATATAATCTAGTGGAGTCCAACTTGTAACTCCAGCTGTAAGGGTGTCAATACCGTTCCATGGGTAAAGATCTCTGCTATGATCAAGCCTCTCTAACGGGTGACCCTAAAAAGGAAGTCAAGCCTAAGGCAATAATATAGTCAAGCCTTAATCTAATGGGTGACTTCGGGTCCTGTGCTGGGTACATAGTTCTGGAGTTCAGGGATTGTTGCTAACGACTCTGCCTCTTTAATGGGAAAGTCGTCATCCCTACACTCGCTCGGTGCTAGCTACTACTCCCAACTGAAGGACTCTGAACTGATTCTTATACTGAACTAAATTGAACTAAATCTTTTACTAATTTGACTGTCTTACTTGACTGAGTTTACTTGATTCTGTTATCTGACGAAATACTTCTGAATTCTACTTTCTGTGTAAATACGACTGAGTTCTATAACTTACTGAGCTTTATTGAAATCTGAACTGAGTACTAAGTTTGATTAGACTGAATACTGAGATTTATAGAGTTTCCATAACTTCTGTCACTAACTAAAATATACTAATCATAGCACGACTGAGGTTTACTTAAGACTGACTCAGCTCTAGACAAGCAGCTAAGTTTTCGGGTACTAAATACCCCCAGAACTCGATAACATAAATAAATAAATAAGACATGACAACATATCATAATTCATTCATTTAGTCCTTTCAACAAACACTTAGCATGAACTAGTTGACACATACTTTGGGATATTATACTTCATGTTACAATAACACTATTTTCTTCACATAAGCAATTTATCAAGCATGTGAGAGGCACCCTTTGGTCATACAACTTTCAACACACCAAATTAACATAATTACATAATTCAACATACTCCTTGTAGGGGCTTTATCATGAACATCACATAATCAACACATACTAAGGTCAAATCTTGAATCTTTATAATCAAAACGTAAATCAAAACTTATCAACAATATGAACTTCAATTTTTATTCACACAAATCATGAAAACTCATAAAACATAAACTTTAAAATTTTGAAAAGGATTCTTGAACTTCTTGGGTGGAAGGAACCCAAGAATCAACATCCAACATACCTTACTATGTAATTCTTGAAAGACTCGCGGTGAAACCTTGATGATTTGGGCCTTGGATTAGAAACCCTAGGTTTTGTTCTTAAAGAAAATTGAGATAAAACAATGATATTCGGGTGAAATAATGAGAAATATCGTGTTAAGGAGTATATATAAAGATAGAAAAATGATAGTTTTGCCCTTGGAATAAAAATATGGAACTGGAAAAATCTCAATTTTATGTGCTGGCATGATGCACCATAATCGCACCAGCTTACTAAAAATCGGACAATTGGGAAACTGCTTGATGGCGTGACCTGGTGGAAATCGCATTGCCACCTTGGTTGCGAACTCGAAAGTCACCGCAACATGGTAGAATCACGAAGGTTTACTGTATTTTGACAATTGCCATTTTGGCTGGCTCCATGACGCGCTAGAGTACCAGGCAGTACACTATTTCACTAAAATGGCTCTAACTCTTCGCTCGAGTGTCGGATTTGGAAGAATTTGGTATCGATGGAAAGCTTACTCAATTCTCTACATGACAAAAAGTCAATAGTAGGGAAATTCTTCATGTTTTAAAATATTTTCCACTTTGGAAGTCACTTCTCGATCTTTAAAGGCCAGAATTACACTTCACTTGACACGCTCTAAGGCTCTATGAGAAAATTTTACGGGGTCTTATAATGCATAAATAAGTGACTGTGACTAAATTCGTGATGGGACTGACTACTGAGTCTGATTATTGATAATATGAGTCACTGATAACTGATATAACTGATATTGAGCAACTGTATCTAACAGTCTAGGTTCTGATAGAACTAACTAAGTTCTGTACTATTTTGAGTTAACTATATCTAACAGTCCTAAAATTCTAAAGAACTATCTAAGTTCTATTTCTGAGACTAAGTTTAAAATTATAACTGTGGGAAGTAGTCATCTAACAGGCATGCCCCAAATAAAGTAATATAGCTAGGTTGGGGTCCAATCTATAACCACAATTGGAAGGGTGTCAATACTATGCCACTGGTAAAGACAAGTTGTAGGTGACCCTCAACTGACAGTGTCCACAAAAGAAAACGGTAGGACCCTCATCTGACAGTGTTTATCTATCTCATCAACCCTCATCTGCCAGTGTTGATGTCTCAACCTATGCTGGATATATAGTTCTAGAACGCAAGGATTGCTTCTAAGGATCACACCCTCAATTGTCAGTATATGTCCTCATCCTTGGGTTCACTTGGTGTTAAATCCTACTCCCATCTGAATACACACTGAATATGTTTAACTGAACTGAACTAGACTGAGTTTATTAAGTTTCATTGACTGACGGAATACTACTGAGATTACTAAAGCACTGAGATTTCTAAGATTATTAAGATTACTAAGTTTTCCTGTGTCACATGACTGACTTAATTCTCACAAACATGGTTTGACTGAGGATATCATGAAAACATGACACTAGCTCTAGGCACACAGCTAAATTTTGGGTACAATTACCTCCAGAACTCAATAGAAGAAAACTGATAAGGCATGACATTCTTGAATACATGATCAACATCAACAATCTATAATACAATAAGTTGGGGATTTCATGAAGTACATGGTTATCATAATCTTGTACATGGTAGGAATGCATATACTCAATGTCATAATTTCTTACTCTAGCATCATGAGCATTCCAACAAACATCTACTTGCACATCAATAGCATGGGATTCATTTGAACATAAGGGTAAAACATGAATCTTAACACTTAAGTTACAATTGAGTCATATTACATAATTTCTAGTATCTTAGACATTTTTGTCAAACACTTAGGGTGCAAGACTTAGGGCATGGGATAATCATCAAATTAACATATGATAACCAACTAAAATTCATGGTTTTTCAACTCATATGCTAATATATTTTCATAATAAGATATAAAGATTCGAACTTGAGAATCATACAACAATAACAACCACATGAACATAATCAATACATAGCATGAATATCATAATTCATAGTTTAAAACTTGATTCTTGGGCTTCATGGATGAAAGAAATCCATGAATGAACACTATGCATACTTGAGAAAGGAAACCTTAAAGGTTCTTGGAGTTCTTAGTGGATTTCTTAAGATTTACCTTGATTCTCAAGGGCTAGGATTTTATTTCCTTGAGAGAGAATGATCCTGATATTGGAAAAAAAGTGAATAATAAGTAGCTAAGGGCATTTTTAGGGCTTAAATCTTACATCTGGGTGGAATAAAATCATAGGAAAAGACCCATTTAACCCTAGATGCATCTTTTAATTTTTGTGAAAATTTCTCGATCTGGAACCCTGGTGCGACGCGGTGCTATTGCGCTGTGTCTCTGGAAAGTGACAATTGGAAAATCGCATGGTGGCGCGATATGGTACAATCGTGTTGCCACCTTGGACGCGACCTGGAATCTCACCGTGACGTGGTGGTATCGCATTGGAACACTGAAAATGGACAATTGTGGACTAAGCCTTTGGCGCGATGCACCACTATCATGGAGCAATACTGGAAATTTTCAATTGCCATTTAAACTAGCTCCGCAATGTGCTGATGGCTCAGGTGATACACTGTCTCACTAAAAAGGCTCTAACTCTTCGCCCGGATGTCAGATTTGAGAGAATTTGGTATCGATGGAAAGCTTATTGAATTTCCCACACAAAAAAAAGTGAAAATCTAGAAAATTCCACATATATAAAGTGTATTCATATTTAAAGCATGTCTTTGACATCATTTGGATGAATTTAAGCTAGGTAGAAGTACGGGGCATTACAATATCTCTCTCTTGGGAACATTCATCCTCGAATGAAGCTAAGTGAGATGGGAGAAATGATAGACTGAAGTACATGCTGAACATGAACAATTGAAACATGATTTCATGACTGATATAACTAATAAGCTGAATGTATTATGCTGAATATGCATATCTAATGCAAGAATAATGGGTTTATAACTGCATGACTAAATTACTGATAAGATAAATTTCTCATCAAATTAAACATGCATATCTAATACATGAATACATGACTAAAATGACACATGAATGCATGACTGACTATGCAATGATAATTGATACCAATTTTATGATGGAATTCTGAACATGAACTGGACACCAAGTTGTAACAGAAATCTGAACATGAAACTGAAATGCTTAAGGAAAGTTGTTTCCTTGGAATGAGTTTAAATTAGCGAAGAATAGGTGAGGATACTTGGTACATATGTCTGATTCTACTTCCCAAGTAGCTCCCTCAACGAACTAATTCCACCAAAGGACTTTAACTAGAGGGACTCCTTTGTTCCTCAGTCTGCGAGTCTGATAGTCAAGAATTTTGACCAGAATCTCTTCTAAAGAGAGGTTGTTATAAATATCTATGCTCTAAATAGGAACTACAATTGTTGGGTCACCTATGTACTTGTTGAGCAAAGAGACAAGGAAGACTGGATGAATTGAGGCTAGATCTGAAGGCAATTCGAGCTCATAAGCTACTTTGTCGAAGTGACTGAGAATTTTAAAGAGACCGACATATCAGGGACTGAGCTTTCCCTTCTTGTCGAATATCTTCACTCCCTTTATGGGAAAGATCTTTAGATAAACATAGTCACCAATATCAAACATGAGATCTTTTTTGTGCATATTTGCATAAGACTTCTGTCAACTCTGAGCAGCCTAGAGTCTTTCTCTGATCAACTGAATTTTTTCTAAGGCATCGAATATTAAGTTAGACCCTATGACTGAGAAAAGACACACTGAAGGCTCTTATGATCTAGGAACATATCTACCTAAGCTCCGTATAGATAATGCCTCCAAATCTGTAAGGCAAATATTACTATTGCTAACTCAAGAACATGAGTAGGATAATTCTTCTCATGGGATTTAAGTTGTCTGGAGGCATAGGCTATGAACTTACCATGCTGGTTGAGGACACAATCCAAATATACACTGGATGTATCACAATACACTACGAAACCATCTAAACCATCTGGAAGAGCCAAAACTGGAGCTGAGGTAAGTCGAGTCTTTAACTCCTGAAAACTCTTCTCTCAAGGATCTAACCAATGAAACTTGACTTTCTTCTGAGTTAATTTGGACATAGGGGATGCAATAGAAGAAAATACCTCAACAAATAATCTGTAATAGCCGTCCAAACCCAAGAAACTTCTGATATCTAATGGAGAGATAGGTCTGGTCCAGTTTCTTACTACTTCGGTATTTTGAGGATCTACTCTGATGCCATCATCAAAAATGATATGACCAAGGAATGCTACTGACCTTAGCCAAAATTTGCACTTACTGGATTTGGGGAATAGCTGATGATCTATAAGAGTCTGAAGTACGATTCTAAGATGGTCTGTGTGATCACATTCACTGCAGGAATAGACAAGAATATTATCTATGAAGACTATGATGAACATGTCCAAGTACTACTTAAACACATAGTTCATCAAGTCCATGAAAGCTGTAGGGGTATTGATAAGACAAAAGGACATAGCTAGGAATTTAAAGTGACCATACCGAGTTCAGAAATCTATTTTCGAAACATCATATTCCCTGACTCTAAGATAATGATAGCTTGATCTGAGGTCTATCTTAGAGAAATTTTTGGCACCCTAAAGTTGGTCAAACAAGTCGTCAATTTGGGGAAATGGATACTTGTTCTTGATCGTGACTTTATTGAGCTGACAATAATCAATGCACATTCTGAGAAAACTGTCTATCTTGCACACGAACAAGATTGGTGCACCCCACGGGGATACACTGGGTATGATGAATCCCTTATCCAAGAGATCTTTCAATTGCTCTTTTAGTTCTTTGAGTTTTGCTGGTGCCATTCTGTATGGCAGAATATATATAGGATGAGTATCTGGAAGAAGATTAATGTCGAAGTCTATTAATCTTTCGGGAGGAACTCCTGGAAGATCTTCGAGAAAAACATCTGAATATTCACTCATGACTGGGATTTATTCAAGACTGGGAGTCTCAAAACTAGAATCCTTAACGTGAACAAGATGATAGACATATCCCTTAGATATCATTTTCCATGCCCAAAGGTATGAAATAAGCTGACCTCTGAAAGCTGAAGTACTACCCCTCAACACAAGGATAGGTTTATTTAGAAATTGGAATTGTACTATTCTGTTTCTACAGTCGGTTGTGGCATAGCAGTAATGAAGCCAATCTATGTCGAGAATGACATCAAAATCAGTCATCTCTAATTTGACTAAGTCTGCTGAGGTGACTTTCTGAAATATCATAACTGGGCAGTTCCTTTATACCCACTGGGCTATGATGGTTTTACCTACTGGGTAGATACTGAGAAGGGATCTGCTAGAATTTTGGGACTGACTCTGAAATCAATTGCTATGTAAGGAGTAACAAAAGAAAAGGAAGCTCCTGGTTCTAACAAAGCATAAACATGCAAGTAAAAGATCTGTAACATACCAGTAACTACATCAGGAGAATTTTCCTAATATTGCCGGGACTAGAGAGCATAAAGTCTATTTGGGCGGCACTGGAAGTGGCACCCTGCTGATTTAGGCGATCGTACTGGGCTGAGGAACGGTTCTGCTGACCCTGATAACCTGACTAGGGACAATCTCTTACTCTATGGCCTGGCTTTCCATATCCAAAATAGACATCACTGCCAACTCTACAAGTACCCTTATGGTTCTTACCACAAGTCTTACAAAGGGGATTAGTTCGGGCATTGCTGACACTGTCCTGAGACTTAGAGCCTGGCGCTCTATCTCTATTATCATCCCTAAACTTAGGAGCAGGAGCACTAGATAAACAAGGAGATGGAATGGATGACTTAGGACAGAACTGAGAACGATTTCCTCTCTCTGACTTAGGTTGAGAAAATTTGAAACTACCTATCCTTGCTTTCTTATTCTGCCTCTCTCTTATCTTAATCTTTTGCTCTTCTATCTATTGAGAATGGGTCATAAGCCTGGCTATGTTATATCACTATTCAACATCGTGGACCTGCACTCATTGACCACACTATCATTCACCCCAGAAACAAACTTACTCATCTTGGCCCTACTATCTGCAACCATATGAGGAGTATATCTAGCTAATTGAGCAAACTTAAGAGAATACTCTTTCTCCATCATGTTTCCCTACCTGATATTGATAAATTCTAACACCTTAGCTTCTCTCAACTCTTGGGGAAAGAATCTATCTAAGAATACAGAGACAAACTCCTCCCACTCAATGAACCCTGCATCAACTAACCTCTCTGACTTCTATTATTTGAACCAAATATGAGCAATATCCTGCAACTGATATGTAGCTAACCCAACACTCTTACTAGAAGTAACCCCCATGATGTCCGTAACCTTCTAAACTTGGTCTAGGAACTCCTGAGGATTCTCTTTTGACTTAGACCCAAAAAATATTGGAGGATTCATTCGGGTGAAGTTCTGAATCCTGGCTGCAGCTGAATTGGCCACTGGGTTGGCTGGAACGACAGGTGGTCATTCATTCTGAGCAGCAACTGAATTATCAAGAGTGGTGAATGCAGCTCTGAACTCTGCATGAGAAATGTATTAGTCCAAGGGATCTGCTTAGATGGGATGAGTGGTTGGCTGATTTTTGTTTCTTCTTTTGGGAGGTATGTTCTGTAGAAGAAAGGGAGAAGGAGATTAAACTGAGAGTTAAATTTGAGCTCACGCTCACTGGCATGAAATGAATACTGAAAAAAGAGAAACTATTCCTAAAATGTCTCATAGCCTCATGTACATAAATATGGCGCGTAACACACCTATGTACAAGACTCTACTAGATGCGGCTTTCAGACTTCCTAGGACTCTATTGAACCTGGCTTTGTTACCAAGTTTTTAATGCCCCAAATCTGGTACCCAGAATGCTACACGGTTCTCATGACCCCGAAGGACCACAAGCTAACTCATGACTTATATTTGTACCTAAATACTGCATAATATACTGTATAAATGCAGAAATAAAAGGCTTAAACATGCCATAAGGTTCAAAACTGATAAAAATATGTAAACCATATCTGAATAATGTGGTACGACAATACCAAAACTGAAATGATGTCTGAAAATATCTAGTCTGAAAACACTGTAGTCTAAAAGACTCTAAACTATCTGAATAAGGAGTTGATGGGACATGTCCCCAACTAACTCCAACTACTCAAATAAACTAAGTAATGAAGAAATAAAGTAAAGATTATATACTCAAAGGATGAGGACCCACTGCTAACTCTAACTGCTAAAATTGGAATGTTACTAATGCTCTCAAGCTCGTGCTTCTGAACCAATGGTATAGAATAAAACACCATAGCGCACATGTGTCAGTACTATTGAATGTACTGGTATGCATGTGAGGTAGGCTGAATGCAAAGAGTTCAAATTCATAAACAATGTTAACTGACTATATAACATGAACGTGAGAATACATGCATGAATAAGTGACTGTGACTGAATTCATGATGGTACTGACTACTGATTCTGATTACTGATAACATGAGTCACTGATAACTGATATAACTGGTACTAAGAGACTGTATTTGATAGTCTAGGTTCTGATGGAACTAACTAAGTTTTGTACTGATCTAAGTTGACTGTATCTGACAGTCCTAAAATTCTAAAGAACTATCCGAGTTCTATTACTGAGACTGAGTCTGAAACTATAACTATAGGAAGTAGTCATCTAACCGACATGCCCCAACTAAAGAAATATATCTAGGTTGGGGTCCAATCTGTAACCCCAATTAGAAGGGTGTCAATACCGCACCACTGGTAAAGATAAGTTGTGGGTGACACTCATCTAACAGTGTCCCAAAAAGAGAATGGTGGGACCCACATTTGACAGTGTTTATCTACCTCTTCAACCCTCATCTGTCTATGTTGATGTCTCAACCTATGCTGGATACATGGATCTAGAACACAAGGATTGCTTCTAAGGATCACACCCTCAACTGTCAATGTGTGTCCTCATTCTTGGGTTCACTCGGTACTAAATCCTACTCCCATCTAAGTAGACACTGAATATGATTAACTTAACTGAACTGGAGTAAGTTCATTGAGTTCCATTGACCGACCGAATACTACTGAGATTACTAAAGTACTGAGCTTTCTGAGGTTACTGGGATTACCGAGTTTACTGAGTTTTCCTGAGTCACATAATTGACCGAATTCTACTGAACATGGCTTGACTGAGGATATCATGAAAACATGACACTAGCTCTAGGCACACAGCTAAATTGTCAGGTATAAGTACCCCCAAGATTCGATAAAAGGAAACTAATAAGGCATGGCCTTCTTGAATACACGACCAACATCAACAATCCATAATACAATAAGTTGGGGATTTCATGAAGTACATGGTTATCATAATCTTGTACATGGTAGGAATGCATATACTCAATTTCATAATTTCATACTCTAATATCTTGAGCATTCCAACAAATATCTACATTGCACATCAATAGCATGAGAGTCATTTGAACATAAGGATTAAACATGAATCCTTCACTTAAGTAACAATTGAGTCATATTACATAATTTCTAGTCTCTTAGACATTTTTGTCAAACACTTAGGGTGCATGACTTAGGGCATGACATAATCATCAAATTAACATATCATAAACAACTAAAATTCATGGTTTTCAACTCACATGCTAACATATTTTCATAATAAGACATAAAGATTCCAACTTGGGAATCATACAATAACAACAACCACATAATCATAATCAATACATAGCATGAATATCATAATTCATAGGTTAAAACTTGATTCTTGGGCTTCATGGATGAAAGGAATCCATGAATGAACACTATGCATACCTGAGAAAGGAAACCTTGAAGGTTCTTCGAGTTCTTGGATAGATTTCTTGAGATTTACCGTGATTCTCAAGGGCTAGGGTTTTGTTTTCTTGAGAGAGAATGTTCTTCATATTGGGGAAAAAGTGAATAATAAGTAGCTAAGGGCATTTTTAGGGCTTAAATCCTACATCTGGGTGGAATAAAATCATAGGAAAAGACCCATTTAACCCTAGATGCATCTTTTAATTTTGTGAAAATTTCTCGATCTGGAACCCTGGTGCGACGCGGTGCTATTGCGTGTGTCTCTGGAAATTGACAACTGAAAAATTGCATGGTGGCGCGATGTGGTACAATCATGTTGCCACCTTGGATGCGACCTAGAATCTCACCGACACAGTGGTATCGTGTTGGAACAATGGATAAGGACAATTATAAATTGGTCCTTTGGCACAGCGCGCCACTATCGCGAAAAAACACTGGAAATTAATAATTTTCATTTAAGCTGGCTCCGCGATGCGCTGATGGCTCAGGTGATACACTGTCTTACTAAAAAGGCTCTAACTTTTCACCCCGGGTATTAGATTTGGGCGAATTTGGTATCAATGGAAAGCTTATTGAATTTCCCACACAACAAAAAGTGAAAATCTAGAAAATTCCACATATATAAAAGTGTATTCATATTTAAAACATGTATTTGATCTATACGAGATGAATTTAAGCTAGGTATAAGTATGGGGTACTAAAGTACACAACCAATCTAGAGATATCCATATCTTTGATCAACAAGGCTGCCTTGCTCTCAAGAACCAACTCACGAGATAGTCCCAAGGCTAACTTCTTCATCTGAGTCCTCATATCTGACACCATCTCTTGTGCATAACTAGATAATTGGTGAAACTTCATCACATACTCCTTGACAAATATTTTTCCTTGCTTTAGATTAACGAACTCCTCATCATTTTTTTCCTTAACTCTAGAGGAAAAATTTGGTCCAAAAAACATTAGTAAAGTCCTCGAACAAAGATGACTCATAAACATCACCGTTTGTCCTATCCCACTCCTCGTACCATTGGTACTCCACGTCCTTCAATTGATAGGATGCAAACTCCACCCCTTCTACTTTAGTGGCATGCACAACTTTGAAAATATTTTCCATCTCATCTAGAAAACCTTGGGGATCTTTCTTCAATTTAAAATTTGTAAAGGTCGAAGGACTCAACCTCATAAACTGGCCAACCCTTATGGCCTTAGAATATGGCGAAAAAATTACACCACGCTCAGTTTGAGAAGCTACCAACTAAGAAATCTGATTGACAAAACTCAACATTTGATACATCAGTTTGAGGGACTGGAGAAGGACAGAGGAAATCGGTGGAACTCTCAGACCATGAGGTACTGGACCCCTAGACCGAGTATGGACTACATAAGTAAAGTGAGTCCCATCAACATCATCCCCAGTTGGGACAGAAGGGTTTGTAGGAACTTCATATCTTCTTGGAGGCGTGATCTGAAAGATGAACAAATAAAAATCAGAAGGATACATGACCATATACTCTATAGCTCAAAATAAGACAATAAGAAGGTGAAATATTACTAAATGCCTCATACCTTTCTCTTGTAAGTGTGGAGCTCTACACACCCATAAAAGAGATTCTACATAACATGGCTTCATAGACACCTAACTGACCATGAATCTAGGCTCTGATCCCATCTTGATACAACCCAAAATCGGGCCTTATCGTGTAGACATCTCAATCCCAACAAGGACCGGAGATCGCCGCGTTAACCCAACCTAACCACCATATCAATCCATAAGTGTCAGATAAACTCCGAACATATAATAAGATAGCTGAAAACAAACAAACAATCATAACTTAAGAATGTTTAATCATTCCATTCATACCAACATACAACATCTAACTACCCAAGTCCGCAGTTATCCACAAGCCTCTACCAATCCAATATCTATAATATGTCGGGAAAAACCCCCGATAAGAGCCAAATACCAAGTCTAAAATAAGTCTATAACTTAGATAAATAGACTATGAAATGGATGCCTTTCGAAGGATGGAAGATCACCATTTCAATGTCAACATACAAACTACTCGAACACCTGTCACTATGCAAGAAAAGAAGAAGAAGCTTTGTCCCCTATGTCGCGTGAGGACATAGTGTTCGAAGATGGTTAGTGGTTATAGTCTAGCATGTAACTCAAGGGTAGGGGTAAAATAATTTCATTATACAATACCAAGTTAAACCATCATAAGCCACCATATTCATACACATAGACATATAGGTAAATGCAAATGCATCAAGTATCAAAAGATAACAAGGCCATAACATGTATTTAAAAAGCACTCAATCATGAACCATGAAGTGGAGAACTCTAACCTTCCACTCACTTAGATTATACCAAACAAGAGGCCTCTAACCCCAAGACATCTTACTATGCAAGTGGACTCTAACAACAAGCCTTTTTCTAGACATGTGGACTCTAACCACTAGCCATCTTATCAAACAACTGGACTTTAACTATAAACTATTTTATTTTATGGGTGGACTCTAACCACAAGACCTCGTGTCCATTACTAGTCAATATTCGGACTCTAACCCTTTTTCCATGCATTCACAACCACTCAATTCAACATTTAAGGACTTTAACCCACTTAGTTATTTCAAGCCATCAAGCCCACAATTCAACACCATACATGACCACAAGGTCTTCATGAACCATTTATCAATCAATCACCTTAATAGGCTAATGTCTTAGTTTTAACTACTATTCAAGTCAAGTTGTGGTCATCAAGACCTTATCAGACCATTCATTAGTATTCTTACACAAAGCTATAGTTGAAGCATAATCCAATTTCATGCTTAGGGACTCAAATCCCTATGAAATCAAACCAATGACTAAGTTCACAAATTAACTCATAAAAGGGCCAACAAGGCCTTTACAGGGTCATTTACCAAACATTCTTACTCCTAAAGCCATTGCCTTAGTTCAAATCACTATTAACATATGACTAGTTATTTCTAATAGACATTTTCACACCCCCGTTGTGGGCACATTCTTACCAAGACCAAAATCAAATTTGAAATCATCAAACTTAGGGTTATTGATGACCCATTTTTTAAATCACAACCAAAAAGAACCCACATGTGCAACCCATTACCAAACATAAGTATAAATACAAGTATAAACAAAATAAATATCACTCATCACTTTATATCAAAACTCTCAACATTTATTTCAAAAATCACCATCAAAGATTCATAAACAATGTTTAAATATCATTATATTTGAGATATAATAATAAGGTAAGAGTCACCTAGCTTTTACAATATGATTCATGAAAAGATTCTTGACCCCTTAGCCTTTATATGAACACTCTTGAAACCCTAGCCTCCAATCTTGTTAGAGAAGTTGAGAAAGGATTTAGAAGTGTTTTGGAATGTTTTTAAACTTGTAAATATGAAGAATGAAGGTCCAAATAAAGTTATAAGTCATGGGTCACAAGGGTTTATCGGTGGTAAAATACTAATGGGCCACAAGGGTTTATGGGTGGTAAAATACTAATATGTCCTCATCTTAAAAGCTGACAATGATCTCTAGGAAGTACGACTCCCATGTCTAAATCGTACCCTAGGGTACGAATGGTATGCAAACTTGTACCCTAGACCCTTCCTTGGAACTTTTTATAGATCAACATATGACTAGACATGCATGACTCATACCATAGAGTACTAGTGGTACCATATAAACTGTACCCAATATAGAAAGCTTTGACCAAGACTTCAAACATCATATGACAAGGCAACATACGACCCGTACCCCAATATACGACTGGGGAAGGCTAAACCATATATTGTAAAGTATTTCCACCTAAACTAATAACTATATGAGAGGTGAGGATAAGATTTGTACCCTAGCATACGAGAGGCATGATCAAATCGTATCCTGCCCAGAATGCTCAACTTAGGAGATTTTTATCTAAGGGGACAAAGACAAGGTGTTTCAATTATTTACTTTCGTTTTGAATAATGGAATTATTTCATCCTTACTCTTAATTACATGTAAGCGTACACCCACTAATCCTTCATCACGAAGTGTATCCCCATGCGATGTAGAAATCGATCATACTACTCCTCCTGTTCAGTGATCTTAGATTTCGAAACATCTTTATATTACTAAAGTAGTGAGCTTCCATACTCCGGAAGACTATATTTCATGCTATGGACTTCTTTTAATACTTTATTTTCTTTCTTAGACTTTGGTTTTTTCTATGGTTGGGGGCATGTCCCAACTGGATGTTCTTTATTTCTGTTAGAGGCTATGTGTGACTACTATGGGTATGGGCAGTATCGGTATTGGTGCCAGCCTTGGTATTGGCACTGGTATAGGTACTGACATCAATTGGATGCTTTGTTGGATGTTTGGATAATTATGGTTATGAATCTTATTAAATCCTTTTAATTATAATTATTCTATCCTATTATATGTTCGGAATTCATCCGACATAGGATATAAGGCGGTTATGGTTTGGTGTTAGGGGCAGTCTCCAATCTGGGTCGTAGTTGAGATACCCAAAATGACTAGGCCCTGGTTCGGGTCATGTCAGGGTCACATATGCATGGGTAATCAAAGTTTGGTCCAAGTTTTAGTTAAGGGATTGGGTAGGCTAGGTTTATGGTATTAGCATTAGTCTTTCAACAAAACAATAACTTTCCCTCAGGGATTCTTTTGAATACCTCATGAGCATAAAAAATTCATCAACCCAATACCTCATACTTGCATCCTTATTTCTAAGATAATGCTTATGAATATAGCACACCCAAATAACATCCCTATTTTAAAGATAATTCCATGAGAGGAGCTAAATGAAAGTGTAGTCTACTATTACTTATCACCCATATCCCTCTTTCAAGGATGATATGTGATACAAGTCAACTGGAATTTTCACCCATAATTCTCAAGTCAAACCTAGATTAATAGTAAAATCCAACCTCTTTAACTAGTTATTTGGAGTAACAATGAACACCAACACATAGTTAACCATCTAATTTTAAATAGTCGCAAGGTAAGAATTTTAGCTACTCATGAACATGGAGAAAAGAAATATACCCATGTTGACATCCAATGCATAAGTTGAAAAGAAAGTAAGAATAATCCAAACTTCAATTTAGAATTACAACTAAAATCTCTTGAGAATTTACTACAATTTTTCTTTCCCAAAATTGGAATGTTTTTTCTCAACTCCAAATTTGAAAATTAGTTGTAAGATACCCAAACAGTGAAGGGTTTGTGCTTTTGAATTTCGGGATTTAACTTTATAAATTTATGATTTTGCCTTGAGAAATCCCCGATACAATGTGATCGCCTTTGATTGACCATGGTCGTGACTCATGCAATCGCTGTGATCCCCTCATAATCATTGAGATTTGACTCGACTTTGACTGGTCAGGATCATGACCCTCAGGCCGTGATTGTGGTACCTGAGGTTCGATCCCTGGTCCTGATTTCTATCTTGTTCAAGCACTTTGGTCTTTTGATTTCATTTTCAACTTAGCTTCACTCCTTTTCATCCAGTTATCAGCAAACATACAAACCATGGGATGTAATGCATTGCAATAAAGGAATTGTCTCATATCTATAATCATTTCATTGTAGTTTGCATGAATTTTGATATAGATAAGTGGCAAACTTACCACTCATTAATCATCAAGTATAAATAACAAAAGATAGATCAAATAGATATGTGACAAGTCAATATAGCAATTTGATCGCAACATAAGTACAATAAAGCAAGAGTAGCATATAAGATGATAATGATGATGATGGTAGTGGTGATGATGATGATGATGATGATGCATGAGATTGTCGCACAACCTCCGTATACACTCACGGAGGAAATATCCCAATATGCGACCCATGGGGGGTTCGTCAATCATATATACAATCCAATATATATCCATATCTCTTATTAGCACATCCCTTGAGGTGGATTTTATAAGATGTCACATTTTCTGTCATAAAAAGGTGTTGTCAGTGTTTCTCAGATATTTCCACGATGATACCATTTGTTTCATATGAGTATGATATGAGGATGATATGCTCACAACCAATGAAAATGAATATTTTCACAACCCAACCACAGGATGTACTTCACAACCAACCATAATGATATATTTCACAATCACGTGAGCCAATATCCACTTATTATTTTCCACCATCCATGAAATTCCACATGATTCACATGATGATAAAGTATGAATATAGCACAATACACAAATGGTACAATATTAGGCATTTCCACAACATAATACAATTATTCACAAATATATCAGGCTATCCGCATCACATAGGACCCCACACGGTCACATAAATCACGTAATATCTCAAAACAACAATTATATCACACATAGGCCCCACATGGGAAACAACACATTAAGATAGTCAATTTCGTGATTAGTTACCATCCTCTTAACATGCATTTTGTATACGAATTAACTACCCATCTCAATCTGAAAAATTAAACTATAACCTACCTCGAAGACCAAAATCGATCTAGAAAACTTCAACCACAAAGCCCTACTTCTAAAAAACAATCTCAAAATTAATTAAAAATAAGAAATATAGAATCTACAATTCAAAACAAAGCCAACGATATCCATATTGCCCACGTTTGGTTTGGGTTCAAAACAGACCCCTGAAATGAGTTTCCAAAAAAGAACAGCAAAACTGTAACTTTACTTCAAAAATGTATATCCCATACATTTAGGGATCTACAGCTGAAAATCAAAGTCAAATTGAGTCAAAAATGAGGCTCAAATCAAAGAAGAAATATTTTTGAGCTTTGCCGGGTAAAACCTTTAAAATTCTTTTTAAAATCAAGAATCAAAATTGCTTTCAAGATGAAATTGGGGAAAACTAGTAATCATAGGATTAAGAACATTATTCAAGTGAAAAATGTAGAATTGGGGCTAAATCAAGTACTAAGGTATTGGAATTTTTGAATAATTAATCAAGAAATTTGATTAAAAAAAAAAGGGTGAATTCTCACCTTAAATCCGTAAGAAAATCAAGAAATAGATATTAATCTAGCTTCAAAAGGACCCACAAGCTTCACTTTTATACTCTCACAATATTTTAGTGTTTAGCTCTTAAGAGGCTAGATGAAAAATGATAAAGAAAATCAAGCAAAAAGGAGCTATTTATACACGTACCAGGATACCATGTATATAAGGCATAAAACGAATTCCTTAAATGAGTTTTATCCTTTGTGATCTAGGTTGCACCAGATTTTTAAGTCCAAAACGGACTTCGACGGGGTGTTTGGGATTCGTTCAAAATTCTATATATGTAAACTAACTATGTAACCACTCTAAATTCAATGCTCCGAACTCAATAGCGATATCAAAATTTTGAAAAAAAATGTCATTTTCATAAAATCAACCTCTGAAATCACAAATTTTCAAACCAATGGTCGAAATGATATTTAAAAGTCATAAATCACACAAACCATGTTACCACCCTAAAAGCAATGTTTTAGTTCTATTGGTGCAGTATGTTCAACCATCCATCGCACGGATCAAAAGATAACCATAGAGGTCCATAATAAGGCTTTTAAAGCCTCCAAAAATCACAATATCGCACAAATGGTATCAAAATGCATCAGAAACTGTGTCAATCACCGCCATACCTCAAAAATATCACAATGCAACTGCGGGAACGGTTAAAATATTCAAATCACACAAAATCACAAATTTTACATATTTTATCAAATTTTAAGTCATTACATTATGGCTTATTTTGGAGAAAGTCTAGCAAGTTTAGCTTCGATTGGTTTGTTGATCAAGACATTATTAAGTGCAAATGTTGGGATGATATGGCTAATGAATTCAAGTAATAATTTTAATATAATATTGACTTGATCCCTGGTGAAAAAACCTTCATTAACATGGTAAAGAAGAGTGTCAAAAATTTCAAAGAATATTCATTAGATAGCGCGAACAAGTTGTTAGTAAAACCACCAACAAAAAAAAGAAAGATGGTGGAGGTGTTTATTCAAGTGCAGGATGAAATATATTTTCAACACATGTACCAGCATTAGGCAAGCCATTTATTGAGGTCCTCAAAATAGGGGAGATAGTAGAGGACAGGATTAAGACCAAACATATTATGAGTTTTATTGCATTAACGGATACTACCAAGCAATTCAAAGTGGTTTGGGGACCTTTTCAAGAAAGAAGAAGAAGGAAGATGTAGCTGCTGTTTTAACTGGATGACGTGCACATATAAGAAGACCACCTTTTCATTACCCTCAATCTCAATCCCAAGTTTATACCCAAGCTCCATATAATCACTCTTAACATTACTATCCTCCCCAAAACTCATTTTAATCCGTTCTACCATTACCATATTTAGTTAATAGTGCACAACCATATGTTCAATCCCCTTCTTACCCACAATGGTGCACACCAGCTTCTTAAAATCATTCTCCAACTCTACAAACATACCAAAGTCCTTCTAGACCTAATTTTCAACTCAAGCTAGAATATGCTAAGAGGCAAAATCCAAGGGATAGTTTCACACCAATTGAGAAATCTTATACCAGTTTGTTCTAGAAATTAAGACAGTGGGGCATGATCATTTCTCTCCTTAGATATACTCCTGACCCATATTTAAGAAATTTTGATCATAATGTACGATGTGCATATCATTCTACAATTTTGGTATAGTATAGAAGATTGACATACTTTGAAAAGAGAAATAGAAAGGATGGTTCAAGAAAAATTTTCTATAATGCAAGACATTGACACTACAAGTATCACGCCGAATCCTTCATCAATACACGGTAATGTACAATGCATGGGAAGAAATGAGTTGAGCATGGGGACACAAAACTTATTTATTGAGGGAAATGTATTTGACAGTAGTGAAAGCTCTAGTCATTCAAACGTGAGAACCAATGGCTAAGATGTCAAACTCAATAATTGAAAAGTCACTCCTCTCCTTCCTAGGAAGAATTTTTGATAGTTTGTTTTATTTTCTTTTTTGTTATCTAGAATATCTCAGGGTTGTAGTTTGGGATCTATCTTATTTTGTTTCTTTGTTGTTTATCTTCAAATCCTTCTATCTTTTCTTTCAATAAAATGTATTGCCCCTTTTTGATTTTTATTTTTAATAGGTGTTGTTTGTTTGTTTTCTTTACATAGTACATTTTATGTTGGTTCTAATGATATGAAATGCTAGTGGAATTTTTAGAATTTAAGTATAAAACATTGAATCAAAATGTTAAATTTAGAAAAAGAGTATCTGAGAAAATAGATAGGGGGTTGAGACATATGGTGATCAAGTTGAATCCTAACTTGAATAAACAAAGTCAATCATTTTGAGAATCACAAGAATAACTTGGTCATTGATTGAAAGGCATATCTCAAACATTTAGAATTAGATCAAACAGTGGATGGACGATCTCCCATGTAAAGAGAAACAAACAAAAAATTTGCTTCACTAAAATATGAGTATTCGAATTGGGGTATGTACAACAAAGATGGAGTTGTATGCTGATAAGTGTAGGAGAAGAAGTGACACACAAACTCAGTCAATACTAGTGTTGTGGAAAATATAGTATAAGTGATTACCATATTCCACTTTTATATTGCATGTTAGATACTTGCATCTTTAAGGATTGATATGACAAAGGCATTTCATTCTGCTATCTGAACATTGTGTCATCCTTTGTTTGCCTTGTTTGAGCTTTAGTTTAATTTTATTTTGTACCCCTCTTTTGGAATCAAGATAGAGTAATCAAAAGTTCTAAAAGAAATAAGTATCAAACAAAAGAATATGGCCAAAAAATGTTCCAAAAAAGTGTCAAGAGTATAGAATCAAAAAACTCCTAATTCGAAAAAAAGTCAAATAAAAGAGAAAAAAATAAAAGAAAACAAAACCAAGCAAAAGAACAAGTTTCCTGAATTATATCTGACCTAATTCTTACTATGACAATATATGTAGGTAGCCCAACATCGGGGGTCGATCCGACCATGTAAAAAAATGCCAGTTTAAAATAAAATGGGACAAGAATTAGATTTTATCATTTGAGTTATTTCCAAAAGTTGTAATTTTACCTCATTTCAGGTGTCGTTTGAGACTCACACCATTCTTTCTTTCTAACACTATCCAAAAGTTATGTTACAGCCAAAGAAAGACCTTTAGATCAATCTTTAAGAATGTTAAGGATAAACATATGATGGATATATGACGCTATAATTTTGATTCTACCTATCTTTATCAGTATAGGGAATAAGGAGAGAAATAAAAATGAAAGAGTTATATTAGTTAAAACCCTTACGGGCACCGTAAGGTGATTATGAGCTGAGAGAAATAAAAGAGTCTTATTGGTGAAATTTATCGATGCTAAAACTAAGAGAAATAAAAAGAGAGAGTCTTATTATTGAAAACCCACACGGGCATCGTAGGTAAAAGATGAGCTAATAGAAATAAAAATGAGAGAGGCTTGTTGGCGAAAACACTTTAGCGAATCAGCTAAATGAGGTATACTAATGGACTTAAAAAAGCATCTCAATTTCAGGGTCATTAACTCAACAAAAATTGGTGAAAAGTTTGGGTGGAAAGATTAGGCAGCTACCATGTCATAATCATTAGAGTTGGCTTCCATATTCAGATAAGTTTTTCTTTTGGAAAAAAGAGGACATTCACTGTTTCCTTCCTTTCTTTTCAATAGTTGCATTTTTGTTTTCTTATCTCATTTATCAAAAAAGAAAAATCATCATCATTTATTTACACCTTTGAGTCAAGTCCATCAAAACAAGTGAGAAAAGATTCCAAAACCTGCTAGCAACTTCATCATTTGCATATATCAAGACAAAAGGACCGTACATAGAGACGACATTATCCAAAGTGAAGTAAAGTATCCAAATAATTGTCATTAATTGACAGGTTATAAAATCATGATAATACAAATTTTAGTATGGATATACCATGGGACAAATATACTATGTTTTCTTCAGAGTCACTCTTAATAGTATGAGTTTAGATTATTGGTGCATCAAGTCAATAACAAGACAACAGTTTGAAGCAAGTTAAATATGATGAGTGCAAGAGCCATCGTGTTCTTAAACTCATAAGTTTTCTTTATATGAAACAAGAACACATGTTACCTTTAAATCAAGGATTTCAAAACCTAAATATCAAAAGCAACAATTTCTTACATCTGCCAATGCAAGAGGCAATATTACTACACAGGTTTGATAATCACAATCATGGTAAAAACTTATCATCATATACCCCTAATAGATGTACTTTTTTGTCTGGGTACTTCAAGTTTTATTTGTTAGGTGACACACTACCTAACTTGAACACTTGCTTCTAGAAGCTGCACATTCTAGTCGGGTCCTTCCATTTAACCTATAGGAGATGCACTTTATTGTCTGGGTATTTTAGGTTTTATTTTTAGGTGACGCACTTCCTAACTGGAATGCTTTCTCCTAGAAGCTGCACATTCTGGTTGATTCCTTCCATTTAATCCGTAGGAGATGCACTTTCTTATTTGGGTATTTTTGGTTTCATTTGTTAGGTAACGCACTTCCTAACTTGAACCCTTGCTCCTAGAAGTTGTGAATTCTATTCAAGTCCTTCCATCTAACCACTAGGAGATGCAGTTTCTTGTATGGGTATTTTAGGTTTCATTTTCTAGGTGATGCACTTTCTAACTTAAACCCTTGCTCCTAGAAACTACATATTTTAGTCGAGTCAATCCATTTTACCCTAGGAGATGCACATCTTTGTTTGGGTATTTCTGATTTTATTTGTTGGGTGACGTACTTCCTAACTTGAACCCTTTCTCTTAGAATCTGCACATTCTCATTGAGTCCTCCCATTTAACCCCTAGGAGATGCACTTCCTAACTTGAACCTTTGCTCCTAGAAGTTGCATATTCTAGTTGAGTCCTTCCATTAACCCCTAGAAGATACACTTCATTGTCTGGGTATTTCAGGTTTAATTTGTTAGGTGATGCACTTCCTAACTTGAACCCTTGCTCCTAGAAACTACACATTCTAGTCAAGTCTTTCTATTTAACACCTAGGGGACGTACTTCCTTTTCTAAATATTTAAGCTTTATTTGTTAGTGACACAGTTTATAACTTGAACCCTTGCTCCTACAAGTTGTACATTCTAGTTGAGTTCTTCCATTTAACCCCTAAGAGACACACTTTTTTGTCTAGGTATCTTAGGTTTTATTTGTTAAGTGATACACTTACTAACTTGAACATTTTCTCCTAAGGCTGCAAAGTCTAATCGAGTCTTTCCATTTAACCTCTAGGAGACGCACTTCCTAGTCTAGGAATTTTAAGTTTCATTTGTTAGGTGACGCATTTCCTAACTTGAACCTTCACTCCTAGAATATACACTTTCTAGTCGACTACTTCTATTTAAATCCTAGGAGATGCACTTTCTTGTCTATGTAATCAAAGTTTTTTTTGTTAGGTGACACATTTCCTAACTTAGACCTTACTCCTTGAAGATGTACATTCTAGTAGATTCCTTACATTTAATCCATAGGAGATGCACTTTCTTGTCTAGGTATATCAGGTTTTATTTGTTAGGTGACGTACTTCCTAACTTGCACCCTTGCTCCTAAAAGTTGCACAATCTAGTCAAGTCCTTCCATTTAACCCCTTGGAGATGCACTTCCTTGTTTGGGTATTTCAGGTTTTATTTGTTAGGTTACGCACTTCCTAACTTGAACCTTTGCTCCTAGAAGCTACATATTCTATTTGAGTCCTTCCATTTAACCCCTAGGAGACACACTTCCTTGTATGGGTATTTCAGGTTTTGATTGCTAGGTGATACACTTCCTAACTTAAACCCTTGCTTTTAGAAATTGCACATTCTAGTTGAGTCCTTCCATTTAACCCTAGGAGTCACACTTCCTTGTCTGAGTATTTCAGGTTTCATTTGTTAGGTGATACACTTCCTAACATAAACCCTTGCTCCTAGAAGCTACATATTCTAGTCGAGCCTTTTCATTTAACCCCTAGGAGACACACTTTCTTGTCTGGGTATTTCAGGTTTTATTTTTTAGGTGACACACTTCCTAACTCAAACATTCACTCCTAGAAGATGCACTTTCTTATCTGGCTAATTCAAATTTCATTTGTTAGGTGATACACTTCCTACTTGAACCTTTATTCCTAGAAGATGCACTTTCTAGCCGAGTCCTTCCATTTAACCCCTAGGAGACGAACTTCCTTGCCTGGGTATTTCAAGTTTTCATTTTTCAGGTGACACATTTCCTAACTTGAACCTTTATTTCTAAAAGACGCACTTTCTAGTCAGAATCCCTCACTTTAATTCTTATTAGACGCACTTTCTGTTCTTTGTCATTCAATTTTACTCTCAAGTAATGCACTTATTTCTCAGAGTATTGATTCACCATTACATTTTACATTTTTCAAGTAGCTATGAATTTATTTGACACTCACAAAATTTTTCAAATGATAAACTGGAGCAAAAATTTTATTCGTGTTATTTAAGACTTTACTTTCTCTTCAGGACCCTTCTGGAGAGTGGGTCATTATTTCAAAAAAATGGAATCTTTGTTTATCATAACCCTTCAAGATAATTTTTGTTCTAGTTTTGACTTTGGTTTCAGGAGAAAACCTGGAGAATGGGGTGAAGACTATCAGTTAAAAATCAGGATCCTACCTGGAGAATAGGGTGAAGATTTCAAAATTGTAAGTCAGGAGTCCGCCTAGAGCATAGGGTGAAGATTAAATTACAAGTCAGTACCCCGCCTGAAGAATCGGGTGAAGATTTACAAATTGCAAGTCAGGAGTCCGCCTGAAGAATAGGGTGAAGATTAAATTGCAAATTAGGATCCCGCCTCGTGAATAGGGTGAAAATTTAAAATTGCAAGTCTCCTCCCGTTCGGAGAAGAGGGTGATGATTTTTAAAATGCTAGTCAGGAGTCTACCTAAAGAATAGGATGGATATTTTAAACTGTAAGTTAGGAGCCTGTCTGGAGAATAGGATGAAGATTTAAAATTTTAAGTTAGGAAGCATGCCTGGAGAATAAGGTGAATACTATCAGTTGCAAGTTGAGGAGCCCACCTAGAGGGAATAGGGTGTAGATTTTCAAGATCAAGTTAAGAAGCCCCGCTGGAAGAACAAATTTAATTTTCAAGTTCATCTCCAATACCAAAATTTGCATGGAGAAAGAATTTACCTTCAAGTTTAACCCAATGAAAAGCAGATATCTTATAACTTGATAAAGTACAGAAAACTCAAATCAAGAATCAAGAGAAGCGGCCTAGATAGGATTGTTGTAATTTCATTTTTATTTTTAACTTGTTTCTTTCATTTATGATGTAATGAAAGATTCGCAAACTGAAACCTCGACAGGACCTCACTTAACTCTCCAACTCGGTATAGTCCCTCTCATATCTAACCTTTTAAACTACACGTGACCTAATTTCCTCACAATCTGGGATAGGTAGGATTTCCAAAACCAATACTCGACCTCACTTTATCTTTCTTTTTCCTCCCTTTTGAGTAATCATCAGGTCAAATCTTGTCTCACGTTCTACTTCTTTGTCTGGAAACACTTTGTGTTTACAGTCGAAGAGAGGCACAATATAGACACATATTTTGACTCTCCCAAGTTTTGTACCGTCGATTTAACCTATTCACTGCACCCTTACCACACACCCTTCCCTAGCAAATATTTCCTCTATAAAACACAAAAAATACCAGCTTAAAATTCCTCCACTACCCATCATATCTCACGTGCCCCACACACCCCTTACTCACATTTTTCACTCACCCTCTCACCATAATAGAAAAGAGAATAATATATACATTGCACATTCATACACAAGGGAGGGGGTAGATCATACACCTATATGAGAAGTAGCAGCAATTAGAATGGAAGGAAGAACAAAAAAAAATTAACAAAGAAAGATAGTAGAAGAATGTGAGGGAGAGAAGAGAAAGAAAAGGAAAAAACAGAAAAAAAAAAACGAGCCTTGGTACATATTATTCGTCAAAATATTTGCCAAAATTTTCAACTGAAAACACCCTGTCACTTCCAGAGCTCACCATTGAAGCTCACCAGAGCATTGGCGAGACCATCCCTTAAACCCGATCCATTACTAGCCCCCTTTCCCACTTTTCTAACCAAAACCACCCAAAAAAAACTTGAAAATCGACCGTCTGCATTGATTCCAGTGAAGTCCCATCAGAATTCACCATCACCATACAAAACCAGGGATAAAAATTTCTAAAACCCCCAAAATTAGTGACCAAATGACCAAAAACCACCGTCGAGATCCCCCTTTTTCGATCTAGTTTTGTTAGGTTTAAGATCTATCGGGATTTTTACTACCAAATTTGTTTTGTTCAAGTTTAGTTGTTAGAGTTTTGGAATTTTTATTGAGGAATCTAATGTATTTTGCGGTTCTTCATAAAAAATTCATATTTGGAATTTCTTTTTCATTTTGCGACCATAATTTGAGGTTCAGTTCTATCTTTTATCTTCTTAATCAAATTGTTATGAGTGCTTTTGTTTGATTTTGTGCTATCAATATCAAATGATACATATGTTGTTGTGGATTTGTTGATTGGTTTTGATCATTTTAGTTTTTATTCGCGATTCATGTCCTTATTCTACACTATTAAAGTATCTCAAATTTGGGTTAAGTTGGATTATGGAAAACGAAAATTGGAAATTGTTAAATCTATAATTAGTAGGTTTATTTAGTTTGTAGTGCTTTAATTTCAATTTATTCTCATTCAATAGTATCATGTTTAGGTCGAGAAATGGGTAGGCAAATCATAGAATTTTGGATAAACAAACTATAGTATTTCATCATTGTTGAATGTTTGAATGCTTGTTGAAAGGTTTTTATTTTTATCGCACATGAATCGAAATTGTATTTATTTTACTGGGAAATACTTCAAGGTTATCAGTATTTATTTGTTCGGTAAATGCCCCGTCATATTGTGTGCTCGAAAATAGTTTGTGATCAATGCCCAAATGTTGGGTGGAACATAGCTTAGGACTAGTTTAGGATAGAATAGGTTTATCTTTCCATATTTATTCATATCAGATTGTATAATTGATCTAGACATTAGTTTGTTTGGAATTACTTTTTTTTGTTGTTTGTTTGATTTATGTACATTTTGTGAGTGTATTTAAATCATAGTATCAAATTAGCAGATACAATTCTACCAAAAGATTATTCTAACGACGAGATTAAGGGATGCGTAACACTTTTTACTCAGTCAACAGAATTACTTAATCAATATATTTGTTTGCAGATCAGTGTTCTTAGATTCAAAGTTTTGAAAGAGGATGTTCTAAGATGACTTGGCACACCAAATTCATGCCAAGTAACGAGTCTGATTTTAACTATAATTCTTTTTTCGACACATATTTTAGTTTAACTATAATTCTTTTTTTTTTGAAACATATTTTCAGCCAATTTAATAAATAAAAATCCTTTTGAACTTAAAATTAATTTATTTCAATAAAAAGTGGGTGTGCCAAAGATCTTATACAATAATTTGATCGGTAAGGAGCTTTTAACTTAACTATGCACTAGGAGTTACTTATGTCCTTAACTTATATCTAAAGCACTGGTCATACTAACAAATCATTAAATTTGGCCCCAAATAAGCTTCAAGCATGGTTCAGATCTTATCTTGGATTTTTAAGATATTACAATATCTCCCCCTTGGGATAATATTACTAAGCTGAAACAATATGGATAGAGTTGTAATCCCAACACAGAGTTCTAGGAGTTGAATAATGATATGATAATTGAGTCTATAATTGAAATGTGGACTAATTTTGAAATTATGAATACATGCTAAGACATGAGAGCGAATGCGTAACATAGGATTGAGAAAAGTAATTAGGAGAAAATCGTTACCTCAAGCTGAAACTAAATTTGAAGAGAAAATACAGGAGTACTTGTCCATTATATCTTCTTCTTCTTCCTAAGTATCTCCCTAAACTAGATGATTCCTCCAAAGATTCTTCACTGAAGTGACTTCCTTATTTCTCAACTTATGAACCTGATAGTCAAAAATCTTAATTGAGACCTCTTCGTAGAGAGCCATATTTCATGGCACACTTTAAAGTTGTAATCAAAGCTGGGTCACCTATGAATTTCTTCAATAAAGATACATGAAAAATAGGATACACTAATGCTAAGTTTGCAGACAATTCTAACTCGAAGGCCAAATTAACAATGTGCCTCAAAATCTTATAAGGACCGATATCGAGGGACGAAGTTTCCCTTTCTTGTCAAATTTCTTCAACCCTTTCATGGGTGAAACTTTCAAGTGAACCAAATAACTAATTGAAAACTCAAGCTCCCATCTCCTCATATCCATATAAGACTTCTGAAAACTCTAAGCTATTTTTAAATTTTCCCTGATCAACTGAGCCTTCTCCATAGCCTCATGAACTGAATCGGGACCTATGAAAGTAGCTTCACTAAGCTCAAACTAACCAATAGGAAATCTACACCTCCTGTTATACAATGTTTTGAATGAGGCTATCTAAGTATTGAAGTGATAATTATTATTACAGGTAAACTCAATCAAATGCAAATGATCATCCCAACCACCTTTAAAATTGATCACTCAAGCTCTCAACATGCATTTCAAAGTCTAAATGGTTTGCTTTGTATAACTACCTATTTGTGGATGAAAAACTGTGTTGAGATAAACTTGGGTTCCAAGAACCTTCTGACATATTTTTCAGAATTAAGTACCTCTATCGAAGATGATAGTAAAAGGGACTCCATGTAATTTTACCAACTCCCTAAGGTAGAGTCTAGCATAATCCTCAGCTAAATTTGGAGTATTAACTAGAAAAAAGTATGTCGACTTAGTCATTTGATCTACAATAACCCAAATAGAATCATGTTGTGAGGAGTATAAGGCAACCCTTTAATAAAGTCAATATTCACCACTTTCCACTTCCAAATGGAAACACTAATATCCTGAGCCAATCAACTAGGTCTCTGGTGATCCACTTTAATTTATTAACAATTTGGACACTTATCCACAACTTTTATCTTTCTTCAGGCCATTCCACTAATAGACTTTATGTAGTTCATACCACCGTGGTGGATCTTGGTTGAATAAATGCCAAGAACTGTTAGCTTTTCACAACATCCATTTTCTTAAGTCATCCATATCTAGAACACAAAGTCTGCCCAAACAACGAAGAACACCATCTCCCCCTTGGAATAAAACCTCAACCTTTTGACTTTGGAAAGCTTCTTTCAACTTATGCTAAATAAGATCTGTATATTTCTTTATTTTCACCCCAGATATTAGAGAAGATTCTAAACTAAGATACTACCTTCGACTGAATCAACAACCTGAACTACCAATCTATCAAGCCTGTTAACCTCGCGAACCAACTTTTTCTTCTCATCCTCTACATGAGAAACACTTCCCGACCTACTAAGAGCATCAACCACTATGTTGATGTTTTACACGAATAGTATAAGATACATATATCATAATATTTTAATAATTCTAGACATCCCTACTGACAAGATCCAAATCTTTCTGACTCAACACATATTAAAGTCTCTCGTGATCCGTGAACATGTCTACATAAACCTCATAAAGATAATGCCTCTAAATCTTTAAAGAAAACATGTCTATTGTCAACTCAAGATCATGAGTTGGGTAATTATTTTCACGAGGCTTGAGCTATCTAGATCCATATGCTATAACCTTACCATGTTGCATCAACAAACAACCCAGACCAAATTCAGAAGCATCATAATAAACTATGAACCTATTTGACCCTTTGGCAGAGTCAAAATAAAAGTGGAGGTAAGTTGACCCTTTTTGTAAGAATCATACCATAAAAACATGACTTTCTTGTAATAAATATAGACATAAAGAAAGCAATAAAGGAAAATTCTTTGACAAATAGCCTGTATTAATTGGCTAAAACCAAAAAAAACTAATATCTAATGGGGTGATAGTTCTAGGACAATTCCTAATTATTTCGGTCTATTAAGGATCAACCTGAATGCCTTTTCTAGAAATGATATGGCCGGGGAATGCTATAGATTTCAACAAAAATTCACACTTGCTGAACTTTGTAGATAATTGGATAACTTTGAGAGTCTGTAAGACAAATCTTAAATTGGTATATATCTTCATCCTTACTCCAACAATAAAAGAGGATGTTATCAATAAAGAAAATGGCGTACATGTCCAATTATTACTTGAACACCCTATTCATCAAGTCCAAAAAGGCTGCAAGAACATTCGTTAGTCCAAAAGACATAACAATAAATTTAAAGTGACCATATCGAGTTCTAAAGGCTGTCATTAGAATGTCACATTCTATGACTCTAAGATAATGATAGTCGGTTTAAGGTTTATCTTTGAAAAGTAACTGAAACCCTAAGTCTAGTCGAATAAGTCATCAATCATAGGAATGGGATACTTATTCTTGATTATGACTTTGTTCAACTAATCGTAATGATGCATATTTTGAGAGATCTGTCTTTTATTCACACAAAAAGAAGTTAAACACCCCATGGAGAGATTCTGGGCCTAATAAAACCTATCTAAGAGATCTTTCAACTATTTCTTCAATTCCTTAAGCCCATCTTGGTCCATTCTATAAGGTGGAATTAGAATAGGTTGGGTATCTAGAAAGAGATCTATTCTAAAGTAAATCTATAGCTCGGAAAGACCTCTGATAAGATCTTTAAGAAATACTTTAAGGAATTCATTAACCACTAAAAATGACTGAAGAGTTGGGGTATCAAACTTTGAATCTTTAACCCAAATAAGATTACAAATACACCCTTTGAAAATCATTTTTGGCCTTAAAGTAAGAGATAAACTGACTATAGGCGCTGAAGTACTACCCTTCTATTCTATGACTTGTTCATTTCAAAAATGAAATTGGAATACCCTATTTCTACAATCAACTAATGCATAACAATAATGTAGTCAATCAATGTAAAGGATATCTAACTCCACAAGATCAATTGAGGTAACTTTCTATGATAGGGCAATTTTTATATACTCGTTCGGCTATGATTGAATCACCAATAGAAGTAGAGACTGAAAAGGATTTTTAGAGAATTTCAGGGTTGACACCAAAGTCTACTTCTATGTAAGGAGTCACTAAAAAAGTGTGGCTCCAGGATCTAACAAGTCATAGAAATCAATATAAAAGACTTATAACATTCCAGTGACTACATCAGGAGATATCTCCTGATCCTTTGGAGTCTAAATTGCATAAAATTTGTTTTGACACTGATCGCCACCTATACTAGATGAGGCACCCTAATGAGTTAGGCGACCTACTATAGTTTTTGAAGAGTTAGATTAATTCTACTGGCGCGCATCTCTGCCCTTTTGTGAAGCTACTGGCACTCCCTCAATCTGTGATCTGGTTTTCCACATCCAAAAAAATTATTGGTGTTGTACATACACTCTTCTTAATGGTTATTACCATATTTCTTGTAAACTAGATGAGTATGTCCAATAGTTATACTACCCTGGTATATAAAGCTTGGTGGCCTATCTCAATGATCCTGTCTGAACTTGGCACTAGGAACTAGAAGACGGTGGGGTTGGAGTTGAAGACTTCTGATAGAATAAAGAATGATCACCACCACCTTACCTTTACTGAGAGAAGTTAAAACTATATGTTTGCCCTCTTATTTTCCCATTCTTTCTCCTTGATCTTTTCATCTTCAATCTATTAAGCATGAATTATCAACCTAGAGATGCCCATCTCCTTGACAAATGTAGTAATTATACACTCTGTAACTACATCTTTGTGAACACCTAATATGAACTAGCTCATACGGGTCCTTAAATCAGCCACCATCACTGGAGCATACTTAGAAAGTTAAGTAAACTTAAAAGAATACTCTTTCACAATCACTGCTTTGGATTAATAAACTCTTGAGACTTTGTCTTCCCCTAACTTAATTGGAAAGAATTTGTAAGGAAATAAAGGTACGAACTTATCCCATTCCACTAGAACTATATCCACACCCCTATCTTTCTTTCACTACTTAAACCAAGTTTGATCTACTCCTTTCAACTGGTAAGTAGCTAAGTTTGCACTCTCAACTAGAGTAATTCCTATAATCTGAGTGACCTCCTAATATCACCAATCAACTCATGTGGATCTTTCTTTATTTTAGAATCAAGAAACTCAAGAGGATTCACCAAGTGAAATCTTGGACTTTAGCTATTATCTTACCACCATTTGGGTTGACCCATGCAATAGCCCGATGGTTCACCTGAGTTGTCATTGCCTAAGCTATCTCCTGAAGAGCATTCATGAACTTGACTTGTGAAATTTATTTGTTCAAAGGGTCTTCTAGAACTGGTGGATTTTGCAAATTTCCATTCCTATTATCGTTTCTATAGTCGTTTCTCCTTCCTTCAGTTCTTCTAGGAGATATTTTTTGTAAATACGTAGAGCACAAGTTAGAAGGAGTTTAAAAAGAGTTCACACTCTATCACGTGATATGAAGATAAAAGAAGTAAAAAAATTTCTAAAATGTTTCATATCCCCTCATTTAGAAGTATGGTGCAGTACACACTTATGGATAAGACTTTACTTAATAAGGCTTTCAGACACCCTAGGACACTTCAAACCTAATGCTCAGATATCAGGTTTGTCAGGACCCGAGGCTATCCAATAGTAATAATATGGTACTTGGAGTCACAAATGACTTCAAGCTAACCCATGGCCTGATATGACACTAACGATACTATAATAAGCTGAATATTACTGAGCGAAGAAGCTGAAAGCCTAAACAATATTATAATAGTCCAATGAAAAATCAATTCTGAGTTAATGCAGAAAACACCTAGTAAAAACCATAAGCTGAAAACACTAGTCTATCTATCTAAAAGACTCTACTAAGATGAGCTATTGGTACAATTTCCCAACTAACTCTAATTGTCAGAAAATAATAGTAAAATAAAAATATTGAAACTAGTCCTTGAATAATGAGAACTCATCATACTCTACTATTGAGCTGATGTGGAATCGTACTAATCACGAGCTAGATGTTGAGCATCTAAACCTATATTATAAAATAATATAGCAGAAAAGAAGGTATGCAGTCAGTACTTTGAATGTACTAAGCATGTGAGATATGAACTATTCTATATAAAACTATGTTGAACATGAGATACTAAACTGAGGAATGCAAACTGATGTGATAACCACGTAAATAAAAATGTAACTGATAAATATTGTACTGAGTAAACTGAAAACAAGTTCACACAATATCTAAGACTGAACTGTGGGAGCTACTATTAATTGACATACCCCATGTGAGCTAAACGAAGCCCAACCTATGATCCTAGCTGGAAGGGTGTTTTGTACCTTGTCAAGGGCGCAAACACTGATTGATGTGAATCCACTAAATTGTTATTCAAAAGAACTAAGGTATCAAGCTCAGTCTGATGAGTGACCTTTTAGAGCCTATGGTGGTGCCGTAGTCTGGGACATAGGAACTTTTACTAAAAGTTCCAGCGTAACTGACGGGTGAGCCTTCATCTCTATATTCGCTCAGTGCTAAGTACTGCTCCTAATTGAATTATACTGATAACTAATAGGCTTATTTATCCTAAAGTCTGAGACTGAAATATAGACAGTTGTCTGAAAGAATTCTAAACACATGAAACCAAAAGGACTGAATATTCGAATATCCATGTATGACAACCTAAGTCATCGAGTGTTCATAACCCGCTATCTCTGACGAATGTCACTATTCGTGATAATTTTCATAACGTGAATGGGATATGAAATTACATAGCATACGTGTAAAATCATGAGTTTATCAATATACTAAGGAATCATGAATTATAAACATTTATGACACTGAATTTTCATGGAAAACATGGGTACAAGGTTTATCCTGAAGAGGAACTGAAGTACCAAGGAAATTCATGCTTTTCATGAAACTTTAAGCTTTGAAAGATAAATAAAATGAGGAATTTGGTTTACTTATGGACTCAATGGATGAAAGAAAATCCATAGATGAAATTCCACATACCTAAAGGTAAAAATATTACTACGCTCTTGAATTTGAAGCTTGAAAATTAAGAATCCTAATTTCTTACTTGATGAAGATAAGTCGCCTGTTTGCTCTAAATTTTTTGAGTGTCGCTTGAATTTTGAGTTTATGAGGAATTTGGGGTAGTTTAGGCTTAATATTCAGCTTTAGGATAGTTAAAGGAACATAGTTTGAGAGGTCAAATAATGGAAAAAGGCTGGAATATCCCTATAAAAACATAGCTAAAAAATTTATGTCTTACAAGGGACGAACCAACCAAGGATTGTACTTTCAACCAATGATCGTTGATTGTGATCGTTGGTATTGGAGGAGTTTTGATGACTCTCTGGACTTTTGGGGTAGTTTTCATTAGATGGGAGCAAGAGACAATCGTCCTTTCAACCAACAATGTTTGTTGGATCGTCGTATTTCACTGTTGGACAGTACTTCACTACAATGGTCACATCTCTTAGCTCCACAACCGGATTAATGAGCAATTGAATGTGTTGGAAAGAAGACTAAAATATCTTTCATTTGGTGGGTCTTGAGCTCAAAAATTCTTCCGAATCTAGGAGTTATACTCGTTTGAAGTTGACTCTGGTAAGATCTTATACAAGAATTTGATCGATAAGGAAGCTTTCAACTTAATTATGTGCTAGGAGTTACTTATACCCTTAATTCATATCTAAAGCACTTGTCATACTACCAAATCATTTTCGTTCTAAATATAATTGAAGCATAGTTCTGATATTGAATTTTCAGGGTGTTACATGAACCCTGAGCGGATCAAATACTGATTAGTCGAACTCTATAGATGATATGAAACACCAGTGGTACTCTTTAGAAAACAGAACGTCGGTAACTTTCAATTACACTTTGGTGACACGGTCTTCATTAATTCAGCAGATGTTTCTTTGCTTGCTCCGAGGTATCTTAGGTGATTGCTACTTATGCATGCAGTACACTTTCTTTTCAATGAATCTACACCACACATGTTAAGTTCTTTTCCTTCCTTATCTCTTTCTTTTTAATACAGTTGCCTGTCAAGAATAAGATTAATTCAAGAAAAGTTCATTGATAGGAAAATGAAGTTCAAGTAGAACCAAATATGGACAAATTAATTAAGAGAGCCATAACAAGAAAAAAATAAAACAAAAATATAATGTAAAGGCATTGACACCCTTTGACAATTATTCAATAATTTGATATGTTGCATAATGTACAACCCTACAAGCACACTAATCATGAAGTTAAGGACCTTGTACGTCCAGAGGAAATCATTTGTTTTGTGCAAAGGAAAATATTTTTCGAAAAGTGTTATTCGGTTTTTTCAGGTTTAGTTGTTGAAAGTTTTCCAAAATTTTCATTTAGAAAAATAACTGATTTATTGGAAGTAAGGAAATAAGTTTCACTAGTGATATTCCACCCAAACCTCAACTTCACCCTCACTCCTGTACGCCCATCTTCACCACCCCTACCTTCACGCCACCGGGGGTGCGGATATGCGGATATCTGACATATAAAATAGATTTATTAGTAGGTATCTAGTGAATCTATTTTTCTTTGTGCGTGGATATTTTTTAAATTTTGTTTCAATATCTTTTAATGATTTACTTTTTTCGTAAGATATATTCATTAATTTGTTTGGTTTATTATTTTATCCTGTAGTAATTGCAGAGTTACAAATTTCTGTATAATAATTTATCCTAACTGTACTGTAATGTATATCTAATTCTAGATTTTCAATGTTATTTATTATCTTGTGTTGTTCTTCTCGTAGTGAGTTTTTTAAATTATATAAACTATCACATGTGTTTTTTTCTAAATTTTCTAAGGTTTCTTCTATCCATATTAATTTTTCTTTTAGATTTTCCATTATTTTTTTAATTCGGTTTCTATAATTAATTTCATTATTTAGATTATCTTGATTTTCTCTAGTTTTTCTAATATATTCTAACATCTCTTAATCTGAATAATATCTTTCTGGATAAATTTCTTCGTATAACTGTTCTAGCCAATTTATGGTTTCAATTTCATAGTCTATTACTTTTTCTAATAGTATTTTCTTAATATCTATTATTTCTATATCTTTAAGTATATATAAGATCAAAACTTTAAGATAATCTAGGTGATCTATCTTTTAAAATTGGTTTTATTATAATATTTTGTAGTTGTTTGTTTTAGCCTTAGTAATTCTTGCATATTTTTACTAAGAAATTCTGTGTATTTTATATCTTTATTTTCCATGTATTTATCTATATTTATTTTCATCTGTTTTTCTAGTAACTGTATGTTTCTCATATCTTTTTCTAAAAATTCTATGTAATTTATCATGGTAAGTATTTGTAAGAGTAGTTAGGTAGGTATGGTATATAATTTACTCTAGTCATGTAATATTTACCAAATGCTTTTTCTAATATGATTTTTCTTATATCTACTACTTTTATATCTTTAAGTGCATACAAAATAAGTATTTTAAATTTATCTACCATCACATCAGATAAATAATTATTCATTTTCATAAAATTGCTTTTTTTCAAAATATTCCTTTCAACCATGTACATAACAAAATATGGTCATCTTAGATTACTATATACTAGATTATTCTTAAATAATATGTTCTTCGGTCACTATTAACATGGTAATTCGGATACTTTTTTCCTTAAACAGCGCCTCTACTCTGGTTACTCTCCGCCACGGCTTCTTGCCTCATTGGTTTCACCTTTAGGATGGCATAGTTCTTAGGGATTTTTCTCCGTTTCCACTTTGTTAATAAACTTCTTAACATATTATTCTTCGAATAATTCTACTATAAAGTAACTAATATGAATCCATTTTATTATATCATGATTGTTGGGAATTATGAATTTAGCTATTCATAATCATAAATAAATATACCTGTTCGGGTAGTTTTGATATTTCTGAAGTTTGTTCCTCCATAGCTTTTTCCATTTGAAATATATCTGTTTCTTAATTAACTGAGTAAAATATTTGTTGTGGAATGGAGAGAGTATTTGCTTCAACGCATGAAGGCTTGCTTTGCAATGCCTTCAGTTTCCTTCATTTATAGAGAAATCTTTACAATATCCTTACACGTTTTAAAAATTCTAATTTGTAAAGTTAAAAAGGCTATTAAAAAGGGCTACCTAACCTAAAAAGCCTATACATAGCCTTTAAAGGCTAAAAGAAAAGTCCAAGTCTACATAAAAGCTAATTTACAAATTTACGTAAAGACTAAAAAATCTATACAATGATTCTAACCAATATCTTGTCTTCCGTTGATGTTGTCGTATCTGCTATATCTCCATTATTGCTTCTTATCTTATCTTTCCAGCTGGCATTTTGTCTTCTTTTATTCTAAATGTACTTCTGGAATAATGTTATCTTCTCCATTACACCTTGAACATTGGTGATCCGGATATTTATGTCCGATTATTTTACAATATCTTGTCAGTAGTCCATCTAAAATAAATCCTTTTTTAATTGCTCTTGCGGTAGATTGTTTTTCTGGGTTAAGTAATGTCATTATCCATTGTCTGACATCTTCCATATGTGCTTGTCGTAGCTCTTTTGAATTAGAGTAAATCATTTGATGATCTCTCGAATAATAGCTCCATATTGGGTTTCCATTAGTATAATTATTTGCTAGTTCTTGGATAATCGTAGCTAGTCCAATAAGTCGTTTATTTGCATAGAAGTCGGGTATCTCAATTCTGGGTATCTCCGATTGCTGTGTAATATCTTCTGGTATGATCATATCTCTAGTTAGTCCTATTTCTACAACTTGTATAACTGGTTTTATTTCGTCATATAGTATCTCTGCTGGTGCAGTATAACACTTTATGTAAAATAGATTTCCTTTCGTTATCCTTTTGTAGGTGGTGAATATCTTGTGTAATTCTTCCATAGCTGTTAATTCTTCTCCGTCTTGGGTGTATATGGTGTTTAATAGTTCATAGTCAATATAAGTTTTTACTAGGCTTGGGTTAGTTTTGGGTAATGCAATTAGTTTGTTATATCCTTGTAATTTTTGGGTTATATAGTTGGTGTTTGGTTCTTTGATGTTTGTAGCTCTGGGGTTATGGTTTAGAAAAGTTTGTACTCTGTAGATATTTTCTATGTATTTCTGGGCTGTGTAGTTGTAAACTTTTTTATCTTGGTTTAGGCTATCTCGGTATGTGGTAACTTATGGGGGTATGAACAAGTGGTCTTTTTGTGTTTTTGGTGTAAATGGTTTTTCGAATATTTTATTCATATTCATATTCTGGTATCTTGGTCGATTAACTCCTTTGCTTGTACCTGCAGAAGTAGATTGATAAATGTTATGGGTTTTATGAAGTGTTCCAACGTCTCCTTCTAGCTCTGAAACTTTAATGTCTTCCGATCGACCTAGCTCTGCACACTGCTGAGTTAGCTGATTTGTAGCTATAGACTTCAGTTTATCTTCATTAGTCTTTATCTTTTCTATCTCATTACCCATACTGTCCACTTTTATTGAAAGCGTAGTTAGGGTGTTAAGTATTTTTTCTAGAGTATCTTCTTCTATTATTTCAGTCTGTGTAGCTTTGTCTTGATATGTAATCTGCAATAATATTTTTGTTAGTACTGATCACTTCAATTGTAAATGTAAAATTTAATATATTCAAGACTAGTTTCCGAATCTCTTTTGTTGTAACTGAATTTTGTATTTTCTTTGTTAACCACCAGCGTACCTGTGTATTATCTGTTCGTACAATAAATTTGTTATACACAATATATGGCTCAAATGCTAACAAACATTTATATAATGAACATAATTCTTTCCTATTTATTTCCCATTTTATTTCTGTCTCATTGAATGTACCTGAGTAGTATCTACAATGATGTTCTATTTTTTCTGCTTCATATCGATATTTAAGTACTCCTCCATAATTATATTCACTAGCATCTGCTTCTACTATGTATATAAATTTTCTATTTTCATCTGAAATTGTAATTTTGGTAATTCTTTACAAAGTAATTTTATTTTTTTAACTTGTTTTTTATCTTCTTCATTATAGTTATATTCTACATCCTTTTTTAATTTTTTCTGTAGTGGTTTTAAAGTTTCTGCTAATTTTGGAATTTATTCTCTTACTTGGTTTACTAATCCTAAAAATGATTGTAATTTCTTCTTTGTATCCAATTCTTCTTTCGAATTTATTATTTTTTGTACTATATGTTGTTGCATTTTTACTCCACTTTTATCTATTTGTATTCCTAAAAATTCTATCTGATTTTTCATAATTTCAGCTTTCTTTTCGCTTAGACTTATTCCCGATTTTTCTATTATATCTGTAAACTGTTCTAATAATTTTAAATGTTCTTCTTTAGTTTTTGTATATAATAATATATCATCTATGTATACTATACAATTAGATAATTGTTTAAAATAACTATCCATAAAATGTTGATATCTACCTGGTGCATTTTTATATCCAAATGGTAATACGTTCCATTCATAAAATCCTTGTGGTACCGTAAATGCGGTTAATTCTTTAGATTCTTCTTCGAACTTTAGATGATAAAATCCTGATTTACAATCGAATTTGATAAAATAATTATATCCTTGTATTTGCCTTATTTTTAATATCTTAGCCCATACTTGTATTTTTACATTCCTAGCTTTATAAGTAATTAAGCTTCCTTCATTATTAAATCCTTTAACTATTATTGGTGTTTTTAATTTATCCCATTTACTTTCTGGTAAGGAATTATATCTACATAAACTAGCTTCTGCTCCTAGCTTCTACTCCTGTATCTATCATAGGCGTATAATATCTACTATAATATCATTCTACTACTATTTTCATTAAAACATGTATTTTCATTTTATGTTAAGGCTCTTCTTAAGAATAATTTTTCTTTGTTATATGTTAAGGTTAATTGTGTATGTTCTATATTATATGGTTTTACTTGTTCTAACCATTTTATTCCTAATATTATATCTGTTTTTTTCATTTCTTCGTTTACTTCGAATTTTATTTTTATTTTTCTAACTCCTATTATTATTTCTTTTTCTGCTATATTTTTACTATTTATTAAACTTATTGGTAGATCTGGGCACATATCATTATCAGTCTTTATTTCTTCATTTTTTTACTAGATATTTTGCTATATAATTTTCTTCTTGTCCTGTATTCAAAAGTATTAGATATTCTTTTTCATTTATTTTTCCTATTATGTAATATTGGTTTAAATTACTTATTGAATTTGTTTCATAACTTGTTTTTTTTATGAGCTTGATGATTCTGGTTTTTCATCAGCTATTCTTTTCGTTGTACTTATTCTATCATTTACTATTTCTAAATTTTCTTCTATATCTATGTCTCTATAGCTATAATCATTATAATCTATTGTTTTTACAATTTGTTCGAATGGGCTTTCTATTCGTATTTTGTTAATCTTATTTTTTCCCGTTATTTTATGTTTTGTTGTTAATACATATAAATTTTTGCATCTTGCTGTAAATATTTTACTTCCTGGGGTTAATTCTATTCCTGATATTTTCCAATATAATACTAGTGATTTATCTATATTTTTATGTGTTACCTCTACTGAATAATTTGCACTTATTATAAATTTGAATTTTTGATATATTAGATTTCCTTGTACGGCAGTTATTATACTTTTTTCTATAGGTTTTATAATTCTATCATCTGCTAAATATAATTCTATTGGTGTATCTATTCCTTCTCTAAAACATGCTTTTATTAATATCTTTGTACCTCCTAGGTGTACATATTTTATTAGATCTCCTTTACTTTTTATATCGTTTATCTCTTTATTAATTATTCTTTTTGTTACTAGTGGTATACTAGCTTTGCCTTTTGCATATCTGCAGTCTATTACATGTTCTTTTTGGCATACTACATAATATTCGTCATTTTTCCTAGTAAACATATTTTTTATTGTTGGTATTTTAAATATTTTTTCTACACTTAAACCTAATTCTTTTCCTTTTATTTCATCAAATATGTTACTGTCAAATATTATTTTTTGTTCAGTTCCTTCATCATTTAACTATTCTTCCTTTGTTATTATTCTTATATCTTCTTCAGTCATTTGATTCATCTATTTCACTATCTATTTCATTGTTTATTTCATTATCTGTTTCGTTTTCTGAAATTTCATATATATTATCCTCACTTTCTAATTCATAATCTATATAATCTATCTGCATATATTCTGTATTATCTATTTTTATTTCTGATATTTGTTTATTTTTTGGATTTTTAGGTAATTTACAATCTCTAGCTAAATGGCCTATCTTTCCACAATTATAACAAGTACATTCTTTTATAGATTTCTTCTTTCTATATGGTCTTTTGTATTTATAATTTTTTACATAATATCTTTTTCTCGGTTTCTTATATTTATATTTTGATTTTTTATATTTCTTATATTTCTTATGTCTTTTTCTTTTCTTATAATATCTTTCTTCACATCCAAATGTGGGTGCTATTTTATTTTTGCAACATGCTAAATTTCGTATTAATGTTTTTTCCATTTTTAATTCTTCTCTATATTTTTCACATAAATTTCTATACCATTGTTGTAAAAATTTTATTCTTGCTCCTAACGTATCTACTATTTTTGCTTCTTCCCAACTTTTTATTATTTTTGAACTAAATGGTTCGAGTAATTTGTTAAAATATAATTTTCTTATCTCTTTACTTTCTTCTATACTATATGCTCCTTTATAATAATATTCTTTAAATGCGCAAGTATATTCATCTATATAACACATATTACATATTGCTAATTTTAACATTAAATTCCTATTTGTATCTTTTTCTTCATCTTGTTCTTCTTCGATTGTTGTCGTACTATCAAATTCATCTTTTATAGCTGTTTCATATTTTTTAATAGTTCTATAGGTGTTAGTTTAGTTGTTGTCGATGATGTTCCTTCTATAGTTTTATTTGTTCTTAATACTTTCTTGCTATTTTCAGTTAAATTTGAAAACCATAGTTTTGCTGATCCTATTAGTGTTCTTTCTATATATTCCGGTGCATCTGTTATGTTTATATTATTATCTAATAATTGTTTTGTCATATATCCTATCCATAATTGTATTGTTTTTTCTGTATCTATTACACAGTCTAGGTCTAAAAAGTTATAATTTTTATTAACTATCTGTTTTGGTGTCCATTTGTCATATTCATTATGCTTTTTAAACTTATTCTTATAATATGCGGGTTTTCTTATTTCTGTTGTTTTAGGTATTATATTTTCATCTTCTTTTTTATCAAGAGTATTTATTTCTGTGTGGGTATTTTCTAAGTTTTCCTCATTAATTTCTTTTTGTTTTTCATTGATTTCTAAATTTTTTGTATTTGTTAATATTTCTGTATATGTTTCACTATCTTCTGAATCATAATTATCTGTCTCTTCAACGTCTATATTATTTATTTCTAATTCTTTGTTTCTTATTTTCAATTTTTCCTTTAATTGATTTATCTCGTTCAGTAATTTTTGTTCTCTATCTTTCTCTTCTTTTTCCTTTTGTCTTTGTTCATACAGCTCTTTTAACATTTGTAGTTCTTTTTCTAATTCAGCAATCCTACTATTTTTGGTTTCTTCTATTTTTCGTATTTCTTCTGTAGTTTGTTGTTTTATTTTTTCTATTTCCTTTTTCCTATCTATTTCTTCATTTTCTCTTTCTATTCTTACCATTGCTGTCAATTTATCTTCGAATTTTAATTCTTCTTTTTCTAGCATTAGATATAGATGTTCACCTATTTTCTTATATCTTCTTCCTAGATTAGAAAATACTATTTTTATTTTTAATCCTTCGTAGTTTTCATATATTTTTTCATCTATTATAAATTCTTCTTTGTTCATTTTATTGGGAATAGTTCATGTTGATATATATATTCTAAACTATCTATTTGTGATTCTAATTTTGATATTTCATCTTTTTGTGTATTTATTGAGTTTTTACTAACTCCGGCAAATATATTATAATGTAGTCTTTTTATTCTTATTTTTAATTCTTTACGTTTTTCAGAAATAATTTGTTTTAATTCTTTGTATTGTTGTACTTTATCCATTTAAACCATATTTATAATATCTTGGCGGATATTTAAATCTAATTTTATTATAATTAGGTAGTATGTGTTTCATTCTCCTAGATTTTAAATGGATTATTAATTTTGATTCAATACTAGATATTAATGTAATTAAGTAGGCTAATCTTTGTGGGTTTTCTTTTGTTTTATTTAGACTTATATATTCTGGATAATTACTAATTAAAGATTCTTTAATTTTTCTAAAAGCTTTTCTATTTTTAAATGGTCTTCTCATAATTAATTTAATAATTTATAGGTAAATTCTGATGATAACTCTAACATTCTTTTTTGTTCACTATGTTTATTTACTATAAATGCTGGACTATTATGTTTACTATTACTTTTTTGTATATATTGTTTTTCTAATAATTCATCTATATGCATTTTAAATTCTTTTAAATCGTCAAAATTATATGTTAATGGTTTTTGGGTTATTATGCTATTTTTATCTATTAATTCAATTTTTATATCCCTAGTATTTGTCTATATATTATATACAAATATTTTAAAATAAAATATCATTACTCACATTAATTACATTCTCTCCCACTTTTCAAATTACTTTATTCTCTCCCTATTAATATACATAACATAGCCAACATATATATAACATTCTGTGTATATGTTGGGATTTTTATAATATGTTTAGGGAGTTAGGATTTTTTGTAATATTGGAAACATAAATTGTGTATTTATGTAATTTTTAGTTTTAAAATCACAAGAAATACAACGGTCATTTGATGCTTTATACTTCTTTCAATTTGAAATAATTGATGTTCTAATTTTTAAAAGTTAATCCAAAATAAGTGATGTTCACAAAACTAAAAATGTATTTAATGTTATAAATGTATTACTATATATAGTGAATGTCTACTTTAACATATAGTGAATGTCTACTTTACCATATATAGTGGATATCTATTTATGAAAAAAGTTAGAAACTCCAAGGTTAATTTTCCCCTATAAATAAAGGGGTTTTTCTTCATTGTAATTCACTCCTCAAGAATCCTCATGATAAATAAAGAAGTTTTCTCTCTTCTCTCTATTCTTCTTGTATTTACTTTATATTTCATAACACGTTATCAGCATGGGACTCTGCCAAACAAGGTGAGATTATAAATCTAAAGAAAATTTCAAGGTTAGTAATTTCTTATGTTATTTGTCTTTTGTTACTAATGATATAATGATTATTGAATTGGAGGAAAAAAATAATTGATTTAGAACCAATTATACTTTAAATTTGTTCATGAAGAACAATATTGTTAAAGATATGATGATGAATTTAAGTATCATCTCATTAAGAGGGTAAGACATTGGGTTAAAAATAGCAGTGCACCATGGTGATAAGATGTTGGGTTCAAGTCCCATCGAGTTATAGCTAAAGACGTCTTTTTACATGGATAAGATATTGAGTTTGAATCTCAATATACCATATTGATGATATTATGATGGTTAAGGAAAAATAATGAGTTTGATGAAAAGTCATGAGACATGCCACATTGAATATGCTCCATTCTTTAAAGTGGATGTGATAGCAGTACATAATATGTCTGAAAGAAGATAAGTGATTGAATGTACAAATAAAAGCGTGAAGGGACAGTATGATGATAATTCTCAAAAGTGATAATATTTTTGCACGCTTAATATGACTATAAGATATGTTAGAGAGAAATTCTCTACATTATGCACACCTCAATTTGCTCCTGAATTAGCAATATCATAAAAAAGGTTATAAGCTATCATAATTTGATAGGTTTGAGGCATGATTATATTCCATTCCTGAGGAATGAGAAGCTTATTAATGTAAATGTGCACTTAATTCTGATGGTATCACAATTCACCTTCGAAAGAGACTGAATAATTGAGAAGAGCTATTTCGAAATCTACTTTTAAAGTAGAAAATATAAAATTTATTCATGTAATAGTAAATCTGAAATTTACTAAAGTGAAAAATATATGTCATGGTAAACATGGAGTTTACTAGGATAAAAGTTCATAGATTGACATGAACGATTGTTATACTACAAAAAAAGTGCATGTTGAGTATTGACATATGTTGAATAAATAGAGGATTCTTCAAGAATTGTTTATGTTGCTTTATCTCATGACAAGTTGGTTGAACCAACTAATTTTGGGATTGGATCCCATAAAATCTGAAAAGGTATAAAAGGTGAATAAGTCCCTGTAACACCTCGCGTTTCGGGTTAGGACGTTTCTACGCGTAAAGGATGCAAAAGCCATAGATCCAATATGAATGTAGTATGTTAATCAATTATATAGTGTGGGAATCTAGCGCATGAATTGAGAACATAGAGGTCCCTTAACTCAAGGACGAGTTGAAAGTCTTCCTATCGATTGAGTTTTAGTAAGCGTTTAAACTTGGGTCAACTTCAATCGACCAAAACTTTTTGTATATAGTGAATTAAAGGACCTACTATATATCAAATGAAAGGAATTTGAGTCCTCTAATACCACGAATTTTGCCTAAATCTGATATAAAGGTAAAAAGTTATGACCGTTTTACAGTGAGCTATCCGACTTGCCAAACTATGATGGAAAGGTCGACGGACCATTGCGCCAGTGATGAACCATTGCCCAAACCATCACAACTGAGGCAGTAAGCCTGTTTTCTAACCATAAAGCGACGGTTTGAGGGACGGTCCATCCCCAGGGTGATGGTTCGTCGCTCAAACCGTCCCGCACCTCTATTTAACAATCTAAAGTCGTTTTTAAAGGGATTTTTGGATATTTTCCACCATTTTTAACACCTAATTACATCAAATCAAAGCACATAACTCCTCATTCATCCATAACATCAGAATTAGGGTTTTCCCCAAGAACAAGGAATCAAGAACCAACCTCTAAGTTCAAGATTTCTAAGGAACGAATCGAGATCTCTTTAAACTAATTAACCTAAGGTATGTGGGATTTTCCTAAAACTTTATGAATTCTTGAAGGGACTTTGGAATTTACATTACAGTTTTGCTTTATCAATTCTTTAGTGTTAAAATAGATTTAGTCTTGAGGCCTTTCCCCAACTTTGATTTATAACCATGCTTAAGTATATATATATATATATATATATGCATTGATGGGTTTGAATGATGAATTGAGAGCATAAACTATTAGAAATCTCTCTCTTGTTTACAAGCCTCTTATTTCGTAAGATATGATTTATTCAAAATGTGTTGTTGGAAGCATGATATAAATGTCTTGATTTTGTTTATGACTTGATCATGGTTTTAAAGTGAAGAGGGGGTGTTTTATTGGTGTTTAAGGTTAAATATGTTTACTAAAAAGATTGCATGTTTTGTCACAAATTTCATGACGACTACATGTTTGTTGAAATGCTGAAAAGAGTGATCTTTGTGTAACTTGATAAATGTTTTAAAGTTTGAATCTTGTGGAATTATTTGAAGTATGGTGGTCCAAAATTTATGTTTTGAAAGATGATACTATGATATGATACTTTATGGCTTAGAAACATGACTTGCAAGTCTTGGTATGACGATATCAAAACAGACAATGCCATAACATACACAAAATAGAATAGATATCAGATTTTACTCAGGCTTACGAATTTTGAATTCATAAAGATGCATGTTCAAAAAAGGATAAATTGGGCATGAAGATATGTTAGGTGGTTACCTAAAGAAGGCACGAGTTTAGAAAAATTATTGCCCGAAACCATGTTTTGCCGATACGGGTTATTATGTCCCCTAGAGGGATTATACGCTGGCCTAGTGCCCTGTAACGTATCAGAATTAGACACCCCAACTCTTGCAGCAAACATAGGTTGGGGGCTTGTCCGCCAAATTAAGGGCGGACTCCATATAGCCCGTGGGGTTGTAAACTTATAGGGTGTACCACCTAACTTAGAATTAATACAAAGAATAGAACTGCACTGTCAAAATTGTTTTTAAGATCATTGAAATTACCCATGTGTTTTAACTATTTCATGCATGATCTTTCAGACTTGCTCTCATCTATGTTATATATATACACATTATTTTAGATTGCTCTGTGTACCAGTACATTTGTATTGACCCCCTATATTTCTGGGCCTGAGGCTCAGTCTAGAGGTCCTGCTAAGCCGTAGAGTTATTCAGACAAAAGCGAAGTGTGTAGTTGGTGAGCCTTCTTTATTTCGGAAGGCCTATTTCCTTTTAGTTAGTTGGTATTTATTTTGTTTTAGGGCCACTGGGGACCTTTTCCCAATTTCAAATAGTTTTTTGATTTCATATGTAATAGAGATTTCGCAGACTGAAACAAATGTGGTTTAGATATTGATAAATTTCTTTTTGTATTGCTAAATAAAATTCAGAATATGACCATGATTTCATTTATTATATTTTATGCATCTTTTATATATTATATGAGTATTGTACATGATCGTCAGATGTAGAAGAGCGTCCGGGCCTCCATGGTTTGGGATACTCGTCACAGCCAAGGTCCTGGCTCAGATCGTAACAAACTTGGTACCACAGCATGGTTCATGGTCCCAGGGTGTCTGTAAAATCGCATCGAGTAAAGTCTTGATTATGGGTGTGTAGTGCGCCACACTTATAGACAGGAGGCTACTAGGCGCTTAGAAATGTTTTCCTTCTTTGTGATTTAGTTCGTGATATGAAGTCTATATGTCCCCTAATCAATGGTCTCTTGTATTTCAAAAAAGTCTATCATGCCTCCACATCGCTCCAATAATCAGAATGCCCAAAAAAAAGGTGTTCGTCCTACCCATGGGATGAGGACACGTAATAGGGCTCACACTCCTAAATTTACTCCTGCTCCGGGAGTCCCTCTTATTCAGACCAGCCCACCCCAGGGACCTACGGCTCCCTGGTCTAGGACTAACCACACCCAACCTCCCTAGAGAGAGATATCAAATGTTGAGTTCAGACAGTTGATGCCTATGATTGCTCAGTTAGTGGCTTCACAGGTTTGACGGTTGGAGAATGTTGGGTCTGTGTCTGGTACATCTGAGACTGCACGGGTGGGTCAGTTTATGAGGTAGAACCCGCCTAAGTTGCTGATACAAAGGTGGAGAAGGATCCACAAGTGTTCACAGACGGGATGGAGAAAATCTTTTAAGTAATACATGTGGATGAAGTAGAAGGAGTTGAACTAGCGGCTTATCAACTGAAGGAGGTAGAAAATCAGTGGTACAATGACTGGGAAGATTCGGGGGGGATAGTGTTGAGCCCTCTATGTGGGGCGAATTTGTGAAAGCATTCTTGGATCGATTCTTTCCCCAGGAGTTGAGGGAGTCCAAGGCTGAAGAGTTCATGAACTTGAGACAAGGGAAGATGAGCATCAAGGAGTACACCCTAAAATTCAATCAACTATCTTGTTATGCTACAAAATTGATAGAAAATATGAGGGCCTATATGAGAAAGTTTGTATCCTACCTGTCGGATGACTTGGTGTTGGAGTACAAAGGGGCGATGCTGAACAGGGATATGGACTTCTCCAGACTGTCTATTCATATAAAGCAGGTTGAGAAATAGAAAAAGAGGGTTACAGAAGCAAGGGAGAAGGACAGACAAGCCAAGAGGGCCAGGACAATAGACCAAATCAACAGTTAGCCATGGGGTGGTGATTGGGGTAACAGGTGGCAAAAGAAAAAGTTTTGGGGCAATGCTCAGTCTGCAGCCTGCGCTCTAGTGCCCATACCCTCAGTTGACTGAAGATCTCAAAATTTCCAACCTCACCATAAATCCAGAGCGCAAGGTACTCAGTCCCAAGGTAGTGTGACTCAGTCGTATCGGACCTTTTCGCAATGTAAGACTTGCGGTAAGCATCACCCAGGAAAGTGTCAGCTGGGCACATTGGTATGCTATACATGTAGCCATTCGGGCCATTTTCAGACAGATTTTCCTTCCGCTAGAAGGAACTTAGATGGTGCTAAGTCCTAGTAAAACTCTTTCGCACTACCACCGCCTCCCAAATGCACTATTTCAGCTACCAGAAGCGGTCGCAACTGGCTATATGCTTTGTCCAACCACCAGGAGGCAGAGGTCTCACTAGATATAGTCACAGGTATATTATAAATCTTCTCCTATACTGTGTATGAGTTACTTGATTTTGGGTCTACTTTGTCTTATGTGACCCCATATGTGGTAGTCAGTTTTGGCTTTGAGCTAAAAATATTTTGGAACCCTTCTCTGTTTCTACTCCTGTTGGTGACTCTGTTATGGCTAGAAAGGTGTACAGAAATTGTGTTGTGTCTGTATATAATCGTGATACTATGGCATACCTTGTAGATCTTGATATGATTGATTTTGATCCTATTTTAGGGATGGATTGGCTTCATTAGTGCTATGCCACACTAGATTGTAGAACCTGAAAAGTTACTTTCTCCTTTCTAAATGAACCAGTGATAGAGAGAGAGGGGTATTCTTTAGCACCTATGGGGAAATTCGTCTCTTATCTCAGAACCCGCAAATTTATATCTAAGGGTTGTTTGTATCATCTGATTCAAGTAAAAAGATTCTAATATTGAAAGTACTTTTCTCCATTTTGTCCCTATAGTTAATGAATTTCCTAAAGTTTTTCCTAATGATCTCCTAGGGATACAGCTGATAGGGAGATAGATTTTGGCATTGACTTATTGACAGACACCCGTTTTATTTCTATCCCACCATACAGAATGGCTCCTGTAGAATTGAAAAAGTTAAAACAATAATTAAAAGATGTTTTCGACAAGGGCTTTATCCATCCTAGTATTTCCCCTTGGGGTTCACCTATACTCTTCGTGCGTAAGAAAGATGGTTCTATCCATATGTGTATAGACTACCGTCAGCTGAATAAGGTCACTATTAAGAACAAATGCCCTCTTCCTAGAATTGATGATCTCTTTGACCAACTTTAGGGTGCTAAGTATTTCTCAAAGATAGGCCTTCGTTAAGGGTAACATCAGTTAAATGTTAGGGAGGATGATATTTCCAAAACAGCTTTCCGAACCTGATATGTCCATTATGAATTCTTAGTCATGTCCTTTGGATTGACTAACGCCCCTGCAACTTTCCTGGACCTAATGAATAGGGTGTTCCGTCAGCTTCTAGATCTGTTTGTCATAGTCTTTATTGATGACACTTTGGTTTACTCTAAAAATAAGGAGGATCATGCCAGTCACCTTTGAATCATCCTTTAGACCCTCAAAGACCATAAATTGTATACAAAATTTTCCAAGTGAGAATTTTGTCTTAATGCTCTTGCTTTCTTGGGGCATATTGTGTCTAGTGAGGGGATTAAAGCTAACCCCTAAAATATTGAGGGAGTGTGAAAATGGCCCAGACCCACGACTCCAACCGATATTCAGAGCTTCTTGGGATTGGTAGGATATTATAGAAGGTACGTAGAAAGTTTTTCTTCCATAGCTGCTCCCCTTACTAGGTTGACTTAGAAAAGGGTAAAATTTGTATGGTCTGACTCTTGTGAGAATAGCTTGGAAAAATTGAAGTACAAGTTGACTACTGCACTTGTTTTGACCCTTTTTTAGGGTACAGGGGGTTTTGTTTTGTACTGTGATATGTCTCGAGTGGGACTTAGATGTGTACTTATGCAGCATGGTAAGGTGGTAACTTATGCATCTTGGCAGTTGAAGGTGCACGAGCAAAACTACCCCGCCCATGACTTGGAGTTAGCGGATGTGGTGTTTGCACTTAAAATTTGGCGGCATTATTTGTACGAGATACAGTTTGATATTTTCACTGACCACAAAAATTTACAGTATGTTTTCTCGCAGAAAGAATTAAATCTCAGGCAGAGTCATTGGTTGGAATTATTGAAGGATTATGACATGATCCTGTACTATTATCTGAGAAAGGTGAATGTGGTAGACAACGCCCTCAGCAGATTATCTATGGGCAGTCTTTCTCATATTGAGAAAGGAAAAAGGTAGATGGTGAAAGATATTCATCGACTTGAAAATCCAGGGGTGCGACTTCTGGATTTTGAAGATGGAGGGGTAGTTGTGCATGAAATAGCTAAATATTCCCTATGTGCATAAGTTAAGAATAAGCAAGCTGAGGATCCCATCTTGATGTAGATCAAGAAAGATGTGGGTCAACGGAAGGTGATGTCTTTTGAAATTGGCGGTGGTAGGATTTTGAGATATCAGGGTAGGCTATGTGTACCCGATGTGGATGGATTGAGGAAAAGAATTCTTGATGAGGATCACACTTTGAGGTATGTTGTTCACCCAGGCTCAACTAAAATGTACCATGATCTTAAAGCTATATATTGGTGGAATAATATGAAATGTGATGTGGATGATTTTGCTTCCAAGTGTTTGAATTTCCAACAAGTTAAAGTGGAACATTTGAGACCAGGTGGTACTTCTCAAGAGATAGCCCTACCCATGTGAAAGTGGGAGATGGTCAACATGGATTTCATCACGGGGCTTCTAAGGTCCCGAAACCAATATGATTCCATTTGGGTAATTGTGGACCGACTGACCAAGTCAGCTCATTTTTTGCCTGTGAGGACAAACTATTCGGGAGATGATTATGCCAAGTTATAGATTGAGGAAATAGTTCTTTTGAATGCGGCATCAGTATCCATTATATCCAATCAAGGTACACAATTCTCTTCGTAGTTTTAGAGATCTTTTCAGAGGGGTTTAGGGGTTTAGGGGTTTAGGACATATTGAGGGCTTGTGTAATTGAATTCAAATATAGTTGGGTAGATCACTTTCCATTGATAGAGTTTACTCACAATAATAGCTACCATGCCAGCATTAAGATGGCTCCTTTTGAGGAACTTGATGGGAGAAGATGTAGGTCACCAATTGGGTGGTATGAAGTAGGTGAAACATGGTTGTTTGGTCCTGATCTTGTTCATCAGGCAATAGAGAAGGTAAAAATCATCAGAGAATGACTCAAGACACCCCAAATTCACCAAAAATCCTACGTTGATGTTAAAAAAAGAGAGCTGGAATTTGAGGTTGGTGATTGGGTGTTTTTAAAGTCTCCCCTATGAAGGGAGTCATGGGATTTGGGAAGAAAGGAAAGATGATTCCTCGCTATATAGGACCATATCAAATTGTGAGAAGGATAGGTGGGGCCGCTTATGAGTTAGAGTTGCCCGCAAGTCTGGCTTCTGTTCATCCCGTATTTCATGTGTCCAAGTTGAAGAAGTGTGTTGGAGATCATTCCCTAGTGTTTCCTGTACAGGAGATCAATATGAAATACTCCTTGTCATATGAGGAGGAACCCATTGTAATCCTGGATCGCCAAGTTAGAAAGTTGAGGAGTAAGGAAATATCTTCGGTCAAGGTGATGTGGAGATATCAAAAAGTCGGGGAGGCTACTTGGGAGTCAGAAGAAGACATGCGTGCGAGGTACCCAAGACTTTTTTAGACCATGGACGATGATTTAGAAGGTAAAAATCCTATACTATTACTTTTATTTCATTTAGTTCTTAAAATTATACTTGATGTGTCCAGAGTCATGATTCGGGGATGAATGATCCCAAGGGGGGATAATGTAACACCTCGCATTTTGGGCTAGGACGTAAACTATTATTTCTACGCGTAAAGGATCCAAAAGCTATATATACAATGTTAATGTAGTGTGTTAATCAATTATATAGTGTGGGAATCTAGTTAATCATGAATTGAGATCATAGAAGTCCCTTAACTCAAGGACGAGTTGAAATCCTTCCTATCGATTGAGTTTCGGTAAGCGTTTAAACTTGGGTCAACTTCAATCGATCATAACTTTTTATACATAATGAACTAGAGGGACTACTATATATAAAATGAAAGTTCTTTGAGTCCTCTTTCAAACTCCATCAATTTTTCCTAAATCTGATATCTGGGTAAAATATTATGGCTATTTTACAGTGAGCTATCCGAACTACCAAAGTGCGATGCGAAGGCCGACGGACCATCGTGCCAGCGATGAACCATCGCAACTGAGGTAGTAAGCCCATCTTTTAGCAATAAAAAGATGGTTTGAGGGACGGTCAGTCCCCAGGGTGACGGTTCATTGCCCAAACCATCCCGCACCTCCGTTTAGCGATCTAAAGCCATTTTTAAAGGGATTTTGGGGTCTTTTCCACCCTTTTTAATACCTAATTACATCAAATCAAAGCACATAATTTCTTCTTTATCCATAACATCAAAATTAGGGTTTTTCCCAAGAACAAAGAATCAAGAACCAACCTCTAAGTTCAAGATTTCCAAGGAACGAATTGAGATTCGAGTTCTTCTCTTTAAACTAATTAATCTAAGGTACGTGGGGTTTTCCTAAAACTACATGGGCATAAGGAAATTATTTTAACAACACTTAAACATTGTGAAATCATGAATTCTTGAATGGATTTTAGAATTTACATTACAGTTTTGCTTTATAAATTCTTTAGTATTAAAATAGACTTGGTCTTGAGGCCTTTCCCCTAACTTTGATTTATAACCATGCTTAAGTATATATATATATATGTATATATATATATATATATATATATGTATATATATATATATATGTATATATATATATATATATATGTATGTATATATATATATATATACACATATATATGTATGGATTGATGGGTTTGAATGATGAATTGAGAGCATGAACTATTAGAAATCTCTCTCTTGTTTACAAGCCTCTTATTTTCGTAAGATATGATTTATTTGAAATGTGTTGTTGAAAGCATGATATAAATGTCTTTATTTTGTTTATGGCTTGATCATGGTTTTAAAGTGAAGAGGGGTATTTTACTTGGTGTTAAAGGTTAAAGATGTTTACTAAAAAGATTGCATGTTCTGTCACAAATTTCATGACCACCACATGTTTGTTGAAATGCTGAAAAGAGTGATCTTTGCGTAACTTGATAAATATTTTAAAGTCTGAATCTTGTTGAATTGTTTGAAGTATGGTGGTCTAAACTTTATGTTTTGAAAGATGATACTATGATATGATATTTTATGGCTCAAAAACATGACTTGCAAGTCTTGGTATGACGATACCAAAACAGACAATGTCATAACATACACAGAATAGAATAGAAATTAGAGTTTAATCAGACTTATGGATTTTGAATTCAGAAAGATGCAAGTTCAGAAAAAGCTAAAATTGGGCATGAATATATGTTAGGTGGTTACTCAAAGAAGGCACGAGTTTAGAAAACTCATTGCTAGAAACTGTGTTTCACCGATACGGGTTATTATGTCCCCTAGAGGGATTATACAATGGCCTAGTGCCCTGTGGCGTATCAGACTCAGACGCCCCAACTCTTGCGGAAAACATGGGTTGGGGGTTTAGCCGCCGAGTTAAGGGTTGACTCCATATAGCCCGCAGGGTTGTAGACTTGTAAGGTGTACTACCTAACTCAGAAGTAAAACAAAGAATAGAACTGCACTGTCAAAATTATTTTTAAGATCATTGAAATTGCCCATGTGTTTTAACTATTTCATGCATGATGTTTTAGACTTGCTCTCATCTATGTTATATATATATATATACATTATTTTGGATTGCTCTGCGTACCAGTACATTTGTATTGACCCCCTATATTCCAGGATCTGAGGCTCAGTCTAGAGGTCCTGCTAAGCCGTAGAGTTATTCAAACAGAAGTAAACTGTACAGTTGGTGAGCCTTCTTTATTTTGGAAGGCTTGTTTCCTTTCAGTCAGTTGGTATTTATTTTTGTTTAGGTCCACTGGAGGCCTTGTCCCAGTTTCAGATAGTTTGTTGATTTCGTATGTAATAGAGATTTTGCAGACTGAAACAGAAGTGGTTTAGATGTTGATAAATTTCTTTTCGTATTGCTAAATAGAATTCAGAATATGACCATGATTTTGTTTATTATATTTTCTACATCTTTTCTATATTATATAAGTATTGTGTATGATCTCCAGATGTAGAACAGTATCCGTGCCTCCATGGTTCGGGATGCTCATCACGGTTAGGGTCTCAGCTTTGGTTGTGATAGGCCCGTTCTCCTATCATGTGATATATTGAAAAAGATGCATCAATAATATGATTACATGTATATTTATTGTCAATCTACAGTTTAACATTTATAAAGTTGTTTGCTCAATAAAATTAAGTTAAGAACATAATTTTTAGATTGTATAATCAAGACAATTCATCTTGATGATGATGGTTTGACATTGAATGCCTTCGATAAATAGCTAAATCATTGCAAAGGAGAACAAAGCTTTATGTGTTGGTCTGGAATATGATATGTCGCATACAATAGACATTGTATGCATTAGACCAATAAATTGTGATTATTTCTTCCCTCTCAATTGGTTCAAGGTGAGAAACTAATTATTCCATCTAATAGTTTTGATGTGCGATATACGATTAATGAATATACCATGATGCACAAATATGGATTCCTCAAAGAAGATAGAGGATGTATGTTAGTTTTCCTAACATAAAGGGGAGACTATATGCAACTAAAAAATATGTTAGAATATGTTAGGAATTATCATTAGATCCTCATTTAAAAGATAATTTAAGTCAAATGCCGAAAGCATCTCATATTAAGTTGTAAGTGCTCCTATTTTGTGTCCTTAAAGAACAAAGTCTATGCATGCATGAAGCGTGGTAGACCAATCGGTTCCAAATAAAATAATCTTTAAAAATGATAAGAAGCAAATAATCATAATAAGAAGATGCAAGATCCTATAATATAACACTTCATCAAATCTTATGAGAGGTTCAGGTACCTAAAAATAATGAAGTGATGAGATCTCAAAATGTTATGTCATAGTGTGAACCGATACAAAATGATATATCACGAATAGTTTTTATACAATATTGGTGCAATATTGTGAAAGATTACGTGGATCTGAATTTTACATTTATTTAAGCATGCTGACGTAGAAACATTATCAAGTGACATGAAAGGATGCATCTTGGTAAGCTTAAAACTTATTTGATTTGTAGTCCAGACACTTGAAAATGTTGCACATGATATGTTGAATAAAACTTGTTTAAGGATTCAAAATGTTTGAAGCATATAAGAGTTTCTAGGAAACTTATTTATAATCCTTATATTGTATAAGCTTATAACTTGAAAATTATTGAAACTCTTGGAGAGTTTTCAAAACCAATAGATTATTTGCTAAAATGAGAAATATAACAATTTGAATTGGCTATGAAGTACCATATCTTAGTACAATTGGTGCACTCATGTATCTTGCAAATACTACAAGGCCTATAGCCTTTTCGGTTAATTTGTTAGCAAGGTATAATTCTTCTTCTACTAAGAGACATCAAAATGGGATCAACATGATCTTATTTTATTCTAAAAATTATAGTCCCGATCTTTTTGATTATGCTAATATTGGATATTTATTTAACCCGTATAAATTTTGGTCTCAAACATGTAATGTGTTCATATGTGGGTATACTGTCATATCTTAGAGATATATAAAGTAGTCTATCATAGTTACCTAGTTCAACCATGCTGAAATAATAGCTATTCATGAAGCAAGCCAAGAGTGTGTGTGGTTGAGGTCTATGATACATCTCATTCGAGAAAAAGCTGATTTAAAATATGACAAAGTACCCACAATCTTATATGAAGATAATGCAGCATGCATAACACAACTTAAGGAAGGATCCATAAAAGGAGATAAAATGAAGCATATTTTGTCAAAACTTTTCTATACATATGAGCTACAAAAGAAAGGTGTTATTAACGTGCACCAGATTCATTCAAGTGATAATGTGACTGATTTATTCATCAAGTCTCTTCCTTCTGCAACTTTCAAGAAGATGATGCACAAGATTTTGGATGCAAAGATTCAAGGATGTTCTCATTAGGGGGATTTAATACGCGTTGTACTCTTTTTCCCTTTCAAGGTTTTGTCCCACTGAGTTTTCCTTGTAAAGTTTTTAATAGGGCAACCGAAATGCGCATTATTAGTGATGTGTACTCTTTTTTCTTCACAATATTTTTTCCACTAAGTTTTTCGTAGTAAGATTTTAACGAGACACATTATCTATCAATTAGACATTCAGGGGGAGTGTTATAAATATATTACCATATATATTAAATGTCTACTTTATCGTATATCATGAATGTATACTTTACCATATATAGTGGATATTTATTTATTAAAAAGTTAGAAACCTCAAGGTTAATTTTCCCTTATAAATAAAGGGGTTTTCCTTCATTGTAATTCACTCCTCAAGATTCCTCGTGAGAAATAAAGAAGTCTCCTCTCTTCTTTCTCTATTCTTCTTGTATTTAATTTATATTTTATCACATTTAATTCCTTTTTAATAAATTTTCCCTTGAGATGTTCCTATCACCTTGTTAGTTATGTCAACCTAAAATGAAAACAAAATCATAAGTAACAGTATTTTAATTAAAAATTTCTTTTAACTTTTAGGAGTAATGAATTTCTTAATTCATGTGTTTAAACCTTAAATATCAATTATTTTAAACCAAATAAAGTACTCATATTTAATTTATAATTATTTTTAGAAATGGGGGCAACGGAAGGGGAAGTGGGAGAAATCAAATTTTCAGCAATAAGGCAAAAGTTCAGATAGTCAACCAACTAAGTTGCTAAGATTTCTTAATTTATTATCATAAGTTCACAAATCTTTCTTATTTTATTAAATTATATGTGTATAATCAAATACTATCACTTAAACTAAGAATAACAATTAATACTCAAAGGCCAAAGGTTGTTTTTCTTCTTTCCTTCTTTCTTGAGAAAATTGAAGTAAAGGTGTCTTATAAGTCTTGACTGAAGGATTGGTGACATTGACCAGGTTAAAGGGTTAAACATAATTAGAAAACTTAATTAAGATAATTGTGGACTTGATTAATATTTTCAAAACTTTCTAATCTTTCCAAAAATACAAATCAACCCAACCCACACCCCTCTTCAATCTAAATCAACCATTTTCTCTCCTCTCTCTCTCGATAGCTTCTCTCAACTCTCTCCCAACCAAAAGTTCTGTAAATTTCTCCTTTCAATCCTCGACGATATCAACCTCCGATGATAAATAGTTGGGCTTCGAGTTTCTTTTTGAATTCAACCTTCAATCGATGTGATAGCCTTGCTCTCCGACCACAACAACTTTGAATTCTTCATCATTCCTTTTCTTTTTCACAGGTAAAAGTTTATGGCCTTTTTAGTTTTGAAGAAAACGAGGAACTTGAGCTAACTTCTTTTATAGTATTGGTTGATAATTTTAATATTTGTTGCTTTAATTTGAAATGTGATCTAAATAAAACCCTAATTTTTAGTATTTTTTCTCTTCTCTTTTCGAAGTGAATTATGATTTGTTGTTGTTTGTTGTGTTTTTTTGAAGTTTGATTTTTATTGTTTGTGTTTATACAAACAAAATAACAATTTAGGTTGATTTGTTCTGTTCTTGTTCTTGGTAAAAATGGTGATATTGCTGTTTTTTGTTGAAAAAAAATTATGCTACTATTTTTTTTCTCCAACAGATTATTCATCTGGTACAATATATTAACCATCTGATGCAACAGATTTTCATATGATCCAACAGATCAGTTATCTGATGCAACAGAGGAACCATCAGATTAAAATTCTAGTGCAATAGATTAATCATCTTATGCAACAGGGGAACCATCCGATAGAAAATCTAATGCAATAATTTTGTCATATAATGCAACAATTTAATATTTGATACACCAGATTAACCATATGTTGTAACAAATTAGCCATCTGAATCAACAAATTTACTATCGAATTCAACAGAGGAACCATCAGATAAAAAATTTAATGCAACAGATTAACCATCTGATCCAATAGAGGAACCATCGAATTAAAAATTTGATCCAAAAGATGAACCTCCTATTAGGTAAAATCTATCAACTCTTCCAACAAGACATGTCCAAGACTTAATTTTTCCAACTAATCATTCATCTGTCGCGATAGACGACCCTTCTATTGGAAGAAATCTAAATAATATTAACCATTGATAATTGTTCAAATAGATCACTCATGTGTTGTAACAGATGTGCGACCTGTTGCACAGACCATTCTTCTTTCTAAACAAATGAGTGATATATTTTGTATAATCACAATAGATTACTCAGTCGTTGTTGCAGGTTAGTTAATTATTCTGACAGATGATTCATATGCTGCAACAGATGTGTGATCTGTTGCACAGACAATTCATCCTTGTAAACAGATGAGTGATATATTTTGTATTATCATAACAGATTACTCAGTCATTGCTACAGGTTATTTAACTATTCTAATAGGTCATAAATATATTGCAACAAATATGTGATCTGTTGCACAGACTATTCATTTTCTCAACAAATAAATGATATATTTTGTATTATTGCAAATGATTAATCATTCATTGCAACAGATTATTTAACTGTTCCAATAGATCACTCATATGTTGCAACAATGTGTGATCTGTTGCACAGACCATTCATCTGTCTTAAAAGATGAGTGATACATTTTGTATTGTTGCAACAGATTACTCATCCACTGAAATAGATTGGTTATATGCTGCAAAAGATTTACTACCTGGTGCAACAGATCAAAGATCTATTAGAACAATTATTTTTCTGTTTTGCTTTTTAGATTTACTGTTATTCTTTTTTAACGATGCATTAATCAACTATAATATATTTTTTAATATTTTTGTTAATTTTAGATAATATGGCTCCCAAAAGAACAGAAATCGAATCAAGTCTAAGTAAAGGGACAAGTGAAGCAGCTAGGCTGCATCCACCACTCTATGATCTTACTTTACAAGTGTTATCTCAATCAGGAGCAGAATATGGTGAACACGGGGAGGGGGGGATTGTCTCAAAAGATATGATCAAAATGCTAATAGCCCTTCCACCAAATAGTTGGTCAAAACCTTCAGCTTTGATCGTTATCTTATAAGAATCAGTGCGATGGTGACACAGATTTAACGAATGATTTCATGGTTAAGTAAGTCATGGGAATATCTTTCGACGCCTTTAGAAAAATACTTCAATAACAAAAATTAGATATTTATTTAAGGGGCAGCTGCTTTGGAAAATATCTTGATTTGTCGTAGGACAACAATGCTCGTTTCCAAATAAAAACGGTATATGAACTTCTCAAGCATAAGTTTATGTATGAAAACAAAGATAAGATGGATGAGGTGTGGATAAATTGTTGTGGCATGCCTGTTTGTTTTGATTTGAAGGAGTTTGTCATAGTTACTGGACTAAAATGTTATCCTCCTTCTCAAGTTATACCTATTCTATCCCAAAAATTTACCTTACACACCCAAAAAAGGTAAATACAAGTTGTGTGATCATGATGACCTGGTGTCCATTATTGGTCCAAGCTTCGAAAATAAAAATTTGATAGAAGCATTGAAAGGTAAAGGACTTTCAAAGAAGCACAAGCAGTCATTGTGCTTGGTTTGGCTTGTACAAAATATTCTTTGGGCGGGAGACGTTATCAAAAACATAAACGTTGGTTTAATAAAGCTCTCTGAGGATCTTGAGGTGTTTAACAGCTATCCTTGGGGTTATAAAAGCCTCAAAATGACTGTCAAATATTTGTTGACTCCGTTAGCGCCAAAGACAGTCAACTTATATGGCTTTCCATGGGTTTTCATGATAAATGTTTCTTTCTTTTATTATGATATCATTCAATTTTTTACTCAATAATGGTTTTGATTTATTGGTGTTATTTTATAGGCTTGGGCATTTGAAGTCATTCCTTATTTGTTGGAAAATATCAAACAAATTTAGGCATATGTTGTAAGATTTAGGTCATCTGTTGGAAATTATAAAATAGGTCTACCCACTATTGCAACAAATTAGATAGAAATAACATTGGCATAATGCAACAGATGACCAACCTATTACCACAGATAAACTATCTGTCAAAACAGATAGAATATATTTTAAAACAGATTGATAATCTATTGCATTATAAAAAAACTCAACTTTCATCAAAAAAAATTATTGCCACTACATGTACATGTAATTTAAAGTAAAGTGAAGTGTGACTTGAAATAAAAAATTATTATTTCATAGGCTCTTCTATATACACAGGCTCCAAGCGTCTAGTTAGTACCCTATAAGCCCAGACGTCTTGCAGGTTTGCCACAGTATTGTCGCACAGAAAGGCCATTGGCTTGGCTATTTTTGTGCCGGTTAGCAAACATTCAATGTGTGCAAGAACGTGCAAGCCGCACGCGTAACTGATATTATTTTTGGAAGGTTCATGCCCTTGTTTTGACCTTCAAAATCCCATGATTTCTTCATCAACACTTCCTTTGGCAAATGATTTATCAATTTAGTCTCCCTCAACAAGATAGGGAACAGCTCCATCAGTGGCTGCACGTGGAAAAAAAGATTGACCTCATCAATGGTAGGTTGGTTACAGTCATAAACTTTGATCTTTTCCTCCTCGAGTAGTATCTCAATAGCTCGATAATGTATGTTGTTCAAGCTAATAACTGCAAAACTCCTCTTTTTCTCGGTCCAGCTCTTGCCGTATGGTTTTGGCCTCTCCCCTCTAACATATTTAATCATTTCTTCTTCATCCCAGTCCAACGTAGAAACTAAGAAATCAAATACCATACCACAGTCTAATGCAGTATTATTGAGTTGATTGTACTTATCCTTGAGCTTCTTGTAGAAGTCGAGGTCCATTATCCTATCGGCAGTGTCATAAGCTTACGGGTACGTTAATTGCCTTTTCCTCATTAGGCAGAGAATTTTGTCAACATGTTATGATATAAGAAGTCAATTTTTAAATAGGTTAGTAATTGTAAAGATGCAATGGATGGTCCATCTTTTGTATAGGGTTCTCTGAATCAATAATCCAACGCAACTTATACAATAGATGGATAATAAGTTGCAACAGAACTACTACCAGTTGCACCATAATACCTAGTTGTTGCACCAGATTTCACATCTGTTGTGTAGCTTATTCTTCTGGGGTATATTAGAATGCTAGTTTAGGAAAAGTAAACTTGCCTTGTCCTCGTACTGCATACGCATATCTTTGATAATTTGGCAGTCTTGGGGGGGGGGGGGGGGAGGGGGGGGTTGGGGTAATCTAGTGCACCTGGCTTGGCATTCTTGGCCTATCGTAGATCCCTCTTCTATTTGGCGCCAAGTTCTGGTTATATGTCCACCTTCTTGAAGGGCCCCTAAACTTCAACAGCTTTTGGAGAGGGGGAAGTTGTAATTATTTTTATTTCCGATCGGAGAGTACGTCGCTAATTGTTCTTTTCTTCCTCCTAAACAACATTATAGGAGTGTATAGGTCCATTCATAGCATTACTATACCTTCCCTATTCATTGCGGGTTGGTTATTTGTCAGCACCGATTTAGCTTACGATGTGTTTGGAAGCCCCTCCTAACCAACATTATAGGAGTGTATAGGTCCCTCACCTTCTTGGATGGTATGACACCCCTCTTGTATTTGAATTCCTCGGTATCCTTAGAGATAGCCTCTACTTTTTCAAAGAGTTTATCCTGGCTGTCCTTGCACTCTTTGCATTTGCAATAAGAACACGAGGGTGAAGAGGGGTGGGAGGCACCTGTGTAAGGGTGAAAAGGGGTGTTTTCAAACATATTTATATTTTCTAGAGCATCAACATGCTCATCATCATGATTGGTAGCAGTATCAACATACCTGCCACCAACACCAACAACTCCACCAGAAGAAGAACCCGGATCTGCCTTAGTAGGTTGGTCATAAAGAGGCTCAACATTAGGCTGACCTTGTCTAACTGCTCTTCTTATGGCTGTGGCTCCATCCAATCTCTTCTTTATTAACTCCACCGTGATGTCTACTATAGTATCAATATAACCTAGAGTAATATAAGAAGTCATCACCGACTCCTTCTCAGTAGGCACGATCCATGGATGCACAACCTATAAAAAAGACAGATACATTTAAATCATATAATATAATAATTTTCACAGTTGGGTTATACACAGTCAACTTCTGTAATAGATTAATAATATGTTGTATCAGATTACCCATTATTGCATAGTTTGTAGTAGATGGTTAAAATCCATTTGAGTAGGGTTCAGAGAACTAGAGCAACACATGAATAATCTAATGCAAAATATCAATCATCTATCACAACAAATTACCAATCTGTTGCACCAGTTGCACAAGATGGGTAATCTGTTGGGTTACATATTATGAAACAGATGATTTGTATGTCACAATAGATTAATAATATGTTACATCGGATGACACATCTATTATATAATTTACGGTAGATAGTTAATTTGTTAGGAGTCGGGTTCAGAGAACCAAAGCAACAGATGGGTAATCTGATGCAAGTTATCAATCGTCTGTCACAATAGATTATCCATCTGTTGCACCAGTTGGCACAGGACGAGTAATTTTTCATAATAGATATCTCATCCGGTGCATCAAATAAACATTTGTTGCACCAGATATAACATCTATTCAATATCTTTCATTGAGTAAAATTATTTAACTTGAAGAATACGTACTGCATCATTCGGAGGGTTAAAGAGATCAGCCTCCTTAATTTTGGTGTTGTTCTTTGTATCCAACCACCTAAACATTCTTGGATAAGAAACCTCATTCGGTTAATCCATTACCTACTTTCGGAGGGAAGGAATGGCTTCAAATGCCCAAGCCTAAAAAATATAAACATGAAGCAAGCAAAAAAAAGTCATAATAACTATATTCAATATAAATTAATGGATAAGTAAAAACAGTGATTAATTTTACCATGAAAATCAAGGGAAAGTAGTATAATGTGGTCGTCCCTGAGGATAGCTTTGTCAATAAATATTGGACAGTCAAGTAGAAGCTGTCATATCCCCAGGGATAGTTGTTGAAATTATCAAAATCCTTAGCATGTGCTAACAAATCATCTTCTATGACCTTGTTGACGTCTCTTGCCAATATAACCGAATGGGCAAACCAAAAGAAGCACAATTTCTCCCTGTACTACTTTGGTATGGTTTTATCCATGAGCTCTGACAACAAATCCGATGCTTTGTAGCCACGTCGAGAAATGTCAAATAACCCATCTATTTTTTCCTTGCATTTTCTTGCCTTGAATTTTTTGTGGGGTGTTCCCTTGGCGATAAGTGGTTCTTCTGGACGATGGCATCTCAAGCCCGTCACTATGCCAAACTCTTGCAAGCCAAAACAAACTGGTATGCCACAGTATTTGATCCAGATTTCATCCATCTTTTTGGCCCCCTCCTTCGAATCTTTATCATCCCCCACGTACTTGATCCTGCGCTTGATAAAATCATATAGCATCCTCATATGGAAACGGGCAAGGGGATCCTCAGAAAGCTCAAGAAAGCATCCAAAGGAGCTCTTTTTAAAAAGTCGTCTATGTTTTCATTATTCATAATTTTCCTAAAATAAATAAAATTTCTCCCCATCTGACATTTAAGTACAAGTACACTAGTTAGTTCTTCATCTGCTTTTGGGTCATTTATCGGCATCGTAACTTGAAACCTATCAATACTAAAAATTTTGACAGGATCATGTTGGGATGTCGATATTAATTCATGCCCCATTGGTGATCTATTCTCATCATGTCGATGATCATTCTCTTTCTCTTTCTCATTCTCTAATTCTTTATCTTTCTTACTTTTATTTTCTTCATCACCATCTATAGACCCTTGTCCACCTCCATCAACATTGTTTTCATATCATTCCTCAGCTTCACTTTTCACTGAGTGAGATTGTTCAGAAAGCTCCTCCGAATTCCTCTGTATAGTAGCCTTTTTTTGGGGTGGTCAGAAGTTGATCCACTTTCACTTTCTTTTCTTTTGGGAGACATATTTTACCTATAAACAACAGAAAAAAATTACATTACAATTGATGTATGCATAAATTTTTAAAAAAAAACATTATAAACACCACCAATACCGACACACCAACAGTCACCACCATCACAAACACCACCAATCAATGCCACAAACACCACGAATACTGACACCACCGACAGCCGCCACAAACACTACCAACCAATTCCACTACAAACACCACCAACCAATTCCACCAACATTCACCACTAATGCCATCACAACGACCACAAATACCACCACTAACAACAAAAACACTACAAATATCATGTAATAATACCATGACAGTCAACGAAACACTACGATAGAAACTAAGGTTTTCTCGAGTTCTTTCTATGAGTTTACTATCAAAACTCAAAATTGTAAATCCATTCTCAAAGATAATACAACTAAAAGATTTTTTCATTATTAACTTAAAAGCCCTTATTTTTTAGAAAAACTAACAAATATAGAACTCTTCTCAAACTCTGTTACCTATGACGACAGAGAAAATGACTGATACAAGCAAGAACAAAGTCGAAAATAACACTTATGTGGTTGGAAATGAGAAGAAAATCAATTTGTTATGAAGGGTAGAGCAATTTTTTTAGTAGTTGTTGTCTATACTGTATAATTAAGTGAGAAAGAGAAAAGAGCGAGAACTCAAGATTTGAATTGATGAAATATTTTTCTCGCAAATGGATGATTTGTATGGGTTGATTTGTATTTTAGAAAAGAATGACAAGTTTTGAAAATGTTAATTTAGTCCGAATTAATCTTAATTATTTTTTAAATTATAAAAGATATACGTAATTTTTAACCCTCTCATCATGCAATTTCAAAAAGACTCAATTAAAGTTGTAGTTGACCCTATGAACTCACACCTGGTCAGATTAATCAATTTAGGCATTAGACTCTAACATATAAACTCAACTGAAATTGTATAAAAACAAATGTTCAACCTGTTGCATCAGATTATGCATCTGTGGTAAATTATCAATCAGATTAAGTCATTTGTTGCAACAGATTATGCATTTGTTGTAAATAATCAATCAGATTAAGTCATTTGTTGCAACAGATTATGCATTTGTTGTAAATAATCAAATGGATTTTCATATGTCGCAACAGATTACCCATCTGTTGTAAATTATCAAATAGGCGCTGCCATATGTTATAGTTGACCCTATGAGAACTCACCCCTGGTCCTAGATTAATCAATTAAGGTATTAGTTAAACATATGAGGTAGTAATAAATGGTTCAACTCAGAGTGATCAATCGACGACTCTGGTCGGGAGAAACACAATACCGTCTCATCATGCAATTGTTGTAGTTGACCCTTTAAGAACTCACCCCTGGTCCTAGATTAATCAATTAAGGTATTAGTCTAACATATGAAATCAATTGAAATTGTATAAAAACAAATGTCCAACCTGTTGTAATAAATTAACCATCTTTTGTAAATTATCAAACAGATTAAGTCATTTGTTGCAACAATTACTTATTTGTTGTAAATTATCAAATAGATTAAGTCATCTATTACGATAGATAACCCATTGGTAGTAAATTATCAAATGGATTAAGTCATATATCACAACAGATTACCCATCTATTGTAAATTATCAAATAGGCGCTGCTATCTATTGTAGTTGACCCTATAAGAACTTACTCCTGGTCCTAGATTAACCAATTAAGGTATTATTCTAACATAAGAGGTAGTAAGAATCGGTTTAGCTCAGAGTGATCGATTGATGACTCTGGTCGAGAGGAACGCAATACTGTCTCACCATACAATTTTCAAAAGACTCAACTGAAGTTATAGTTGACCCTATGAGAACTCACCCATGGACCTATATTAATAAAATAAGGTATTAGTTGAACATATTAGGTAGTAAGAATTATTTGAACATATTAGGTAGTAAGAAATAGTTCAGCTCAGAGTGATCGATCGATGACTCTGGTCGAGAGGAATGCAATACCATCTCATCATATAATTGCCAAAAGACTCAATTGAAGTTGTAATTGACCCTATGAGAACTCACCCTGGTCCTAGATTAATCAATTAAGGTATTAGTCTAACATATGAAATCAATTGAAATTGTATAAAAATAAATGTTCAACCTGTTGCAACAGATTAACCATCTGTTGTAAATTATTAAATAGATTGAGTCATTTGTTGCAATAGATTACTCATTTGTTATAAATTATCAAACAAATTAAGTCATCTGTTGTGATAGATTACCCATCTATTGTAAATTATCAAATGGATTAAGTCATATGTCGTAACAGATTACACATCTGTTGTAAATTATCAAATAGATGCTGCCATCTATTATAGTTACCCTATGAGAACTCACTCCTGGTCCTAGATTAACCGATTATGGTATTAGTTGAACATATGAGGTAGTAAGAATTAGTTTAGCTTAGAGTGATCGATCGACGACTCTAGTCAGGAGGAATACGATAACGTCTCATCATGCAATTGCCAAATGACTCAACTGAAGTTATAGTTGACCCTATGAGAACTCACCCCTGGTCCTAGATTAATCAATTAATGTATTAGTCTAATATATGAGGTAATAAAAATTGGTTCATCTCAGAGTGATCGATCGATGACTCTGGACGGGAGGAATACGATAACGTCTCATCATGCAATTGCCAAAAGACTCAATTAAAGTTGTAGTTGACCCTATGAGAACTCACCCCTGGTCCTAGATTAATCAATTAAGGTTTTAATCTAACATATGAAATCAATTGAAATTGTATAAAAATAAATGTTCAATCTGTTGCAAAAAATGTCTTTTCTGATGGATTTAATCAAACAGATTATGTCATATATTGCAAGATATTACGCATCTATTGTAAGTTATCAAACAGGTATTGTATCTGTTGCGGTATATGAACGAAATTTGGAAATTTTAAAATAGAAATTGTCATTTGTTTCACTTAGATGCTTTAAGACTCTTTTTAATGCAATTTAGGTATTTCCTGTTCAAAATAAAAAAGTTAAAATACTAAGGCATTTAAAAATATTACTTGGATAACTCAAAAATCTCCTGATTGAGTAATCTTATCTGGTCTTTTCAATGTCACCATCTCCTCGTGCCCCTCAAAAGTTATTAATGAATATTTAAAACTCATATCTAGAAGAATACTCCCTCCTTCAGCCATAAAGTAAGATTCAACTCACCTATCACTTTTCTTTATTCTCAATTCTCTTTCTTTCCTTTTTTTCTCTCTTTTCTCTCTTCTTTTGGATGAGGATCCTTTCAGATCTCAATTGATCAATATCTTTTCTCGACTGAACTGGATGTTCTGATCCCTTTGCTTTTTTCACATTATCGGTATGGTTCACTATTGCTCTTTTAATCTCATTTTCTTCTTTGTGTGTCATTTAAATTAGATATTTACATCTGTTGCTATTAATGATTTACCCATTACCAGTATCCTATTTATTGAGAAAATTAGAGAAAAGGTAGCATTTAAGTCTTGAATGAACGAACCATTATTTTCATTAAAATATGTGAAAAAAAGTCATATGTTGGGAGAACTTAAAAAGCCTTGTTATCAGTATAGTTTGATGAATCATCTGTTGGAGCAAATGGAGCAACTATTTGAAGAAATCAAACCAGTAGCAAGGCTGATTCGATTTATTCAAACAGATGAACCATCTGTTGCAATATGTCATCCATCCATTACAACAATACCTCATCAGTTGAGCAGATGGGTAATCTATTGCATCAGATTGATCATCTGTTGATTCACTCAATTTTGTGTTATCCTTTTGTACAGACGAAGAAACTGTTTGAAGAAATCAAACCAGTAGCAAGGCTGATTTGATTTATTCAATTAGATGAACGATAAGTCATCCATCTGTTGCAACAAATGCCTCATTGGTTGAGCAGACGGGTAATCTATTGCATCAGATTGGTCATCTGTCGATTCACTTAATTTTGTGTAACCCTTTTGTAATGTTCTTTTTATTCTTCTCTTGTTTGACATCAAATGTATTTCTCTTATTTGTAGATAAAAGAAAGTGAAACTGGATCCACTTTTGCCCGACCAGCATTAAAGGCTAGACTAAAGATGGGTTTGAAGAAATAAGCTGCTTGCAGATAGAACCACTTCATATATGGGAGATATGTATTACTGATCAACCTATCGTGAAAAAAAACATCCAGTACAATGATTTTGTGAATGTTTGTTCTTTACCTGTTAGGCGTTAATCCTTCAAAAAAGATATGGCATTTTACAGTTAGGATTGTTAGGTTCGAACTGGTAAGGCTGAGGGACCAAGTAGGTGGTATCGATATCCTATTATAATTTAATGACCGTTTATGCTCATATTTTTGTGTCAAGTTTGGGGAAGGGTTTAAGTTTTTAGTGGCAGTGTAAATATCCAATAGTGACTGGACCGGTTTTAATGGCTCAATAGACTTCTTGAAAGGCCTCCAAAACCTCGCACTACAGCAAACAACGATGGAACTAATAGAAATTCTCCTGGTCTAAATTTATATAGATGGGTTTCTGGAGGAGACTATTATACAGCAGTAGATTCTTGGGAGAATACCTGTGCAGGAAGGGGGAGATTAAGAAGGCCATATATCATCTCAGACCTTGTTTAAGAGGAAACACGGGGTACGAAGAAAAATGTAGCAAAATTGGATGATGAAATTGACATGAAAAATAAAAAAACTGGATGAGCTGCGAATGTGAAAGTGTATCAAAAAATAAAAATCCATCATTCGTTGAAGAAAAAAAAGAACGGTCAAGGGGACTGGAGCTGGTCACTTTGCTAGAGACTGCAACTAGCGAGCGTGGCCTCAATGAAGACACACAAAATGCAGGACCAGAACTCTAAGAAAGCAGTTTTGCGAGCACGGAAGGTGGTAAGATTGTCGGTCAGAATTGAAACCTGAACCAACTACTCCTGAATTAAAAATACGGGATCAAACTAAGGTGGCAATTTCTCAAGTTAAAATTGTATCCCATGCCTCCTATTTATGGCTCTGGTCAGGTCAAATGTAGTAGAAACAACAAGGCATGGGATTTCTACCCAACTTCAAAACTTTTTATTTCTACTGCCATTGACCTGATCATAGCTACAAACAGAAGGCATGGCATGCAAGTTAGACTTCAGAAATTGACACCACGGCTTTCCTTATTTTTAATTCAGGAGCTGTTGGTTCAGGTTTCAATTCTGATCGACAATCATATCAATTTACTTTGCTTGCAAAACTTCTTTCTTAGAGTTTTGGTCTTACACTTTGTGAGAGTTTTCATTGAGGCCACGCTTGCTAGTTTCATTCTCGATCAAAGTGTTCAGCTCTAGTCCTGTTGATCATTTTTCTTTTTTTCAACAACTGACGAATTTTTATATTTGGATACACTTCCACATTTGAAGCTCATCTCGTTTTTTCATTTCTCATGTCAATTTCACTGGCCAGATTCGCTAAAATTTTCTTACTTGCTTCCCTGTGCTTCCTCTTAAACAAGTTTTGAGATGATATATAGCCTTCTCCACCTCTCTCTTACCGCACATGTATTCCCCCAAGCACCTTCTGCTTATAAAATTATCCTCCAGTAATCCATCCATATAAATTTGGACCATGGAAATTTCTATTGGTTCCATCATTGTTTGCTACAGTGCGAGGCTTCGGAGACCTTTCAAGAAGTCTATTGCACCATTAAAATTGGTCCAATCACTATTGAATATTTACACTGCCGCCAAAAACTTGAACCCTTCCCTAAACTTGACACAAAAATATAAGCATAGACCGTCATTAAATTATAACAGGGTATCAAAACCACCGTCTTGGAACCCTTCGACCTTATCAGTTCGCACCTATCAAACTAAACTGTACAATGCAGAATCTTATTTGAAGGATCAGTGTCTAATCGATATAAAATTGTATTCATAAAATCATTGCACTTTATGTGTGTCTATCGCGGTATCCTGATCAATAATACATAACTCCCACTTATGAAAGTGGATCCATTGCATGCACCTTATTCTTTCTACCCCATCAAGACATATCAGACAGTTTTGTTTATTTATCTGCACGCATGTGATGACTATTAAAGAAAGAGGTATGAAGAGTCATGACTTTTTATCTTAACATATTTAAAACAGGTGATGAATCGAAATCTCCATCTGTTGCAGTTGATGAATCAGTTGTTGGAAGAAATCAAAACATCTCCTCTAATATATAATCCATCTATCACAACAGATAATCCATATGTTGCAACAGATGGTAAATTATTTATGATAGACCAAACATTATTTATTCATCTGCACACATATCATTATTAAAAAAGAGGTGAAGAGTCTTGACTTTTTATCTAACACATTCAAAACAGCTGGTGAACCAAATCCTTCATCTATTGCAACTGATGAATCAGTTGTTAGAAGAAATCAAAATATCTCCTCCAATATATGGTCCATCTATCGCAATAGATAATCGATATATTACAACAGATAGTAAATCTGTTGCGACAGACCAGATAGTGTTTAATCATCTGCACACATGTGATGACTATTAAAAAAGAGGTAGTCATGACGTTTTATCTAACACATTCAGAACAGCTGATGAATCAAATTCTACATCTGTTGCAACTAATGAATCAGCTATTAGAAGAAAATAAAATATCTCCAAAAGATGGTCCATTTGTCACAACAGATAATACATATGTTGTAATAGATGTCTCATCTATTGCACATACAAACCATCTGTTTCAACAGATGGTAAATCACTTTTGATAGACCATCTGTTACACATACAGATAATTCGTTGCAACATATGGTAAATCTATTACAACAGATGGACGATCTGTTGCAACAGCTCAATAATAATAGTTGTTATCAAGTCTGAAAACTGTTTTGAAAAGGTGAGAAGTATTAATGTAAAATAAAAAGTCACAACTTTTCACAGAAAACAAAATGCCACCAGTTTGAATGTAATTAATACAATGGAGCTTAACAGTCGTGCCTTTTGGCCTGACACATCTAGATTCAATCCTCTATAAATAGGTCCATCCTTAATCTTCATTCTACTAAACTTTATTTATTTCTTGTATTATTTCTTTTCGTGTGACATATTCAACCATTTCTCTTCAAAGAGCATATTCCTTTCTCGTTGAGGTAAGTTTTTTTTCTGGTGTAAATCTACTAGTTGGTAGTATACGTTGTATTATATTTGGACTATTTTTCTTTACATTTGTCAATTCATATGTGTTCTAGATATGGTTGATCCTGTTTGGGATATTACTATTTTGTGCGACACGGTGTGGGGATGTCAGAAGCAGGTTAATGACCTACAGAGGGAGTTGTTCGCTGTGAGAGCGATGATGTTCAGAGAGATGCAAAGGCTGATGAGGGTCCTACTGCTGCGAGTTGATTGGCCAGTTGTCATTAATGATAATGATGATAATAATAATAATTAGAATTAGAATGTGTTTTTTCTTTTAGCATATGTATTTTAATTTTTCTATATCGAATCTATACCTAATGTATTTTATTTTTCTTTTAATAAAAAAAATTATTTTTAGTAGACTTTGGCTTTTAAATTCTTATTCAATTTTCATTCTGTCTATTTCTTCTAAATATACATGTTAATGTTAACATGTCGATGGTTGGAGGTAAGAAGCAATTTTGAATCTAGTAGCAATAGCAATTTTGGCTTTTGAGTTCTTTCAACTGATGGACCATGTATTGGAACAGATTGGTCATCTGCTGGGTTTCTATCAACAGATTATCCATATGTTTGACAGATTTATTATCTGTTGGAGGAAAATATTTTAGTTTGATGGAACTGTGTAGTGTTCTTCCAGCTAATGTCCATCTATTGCCACAGATGGTTAATCTATTGAGAATAATTATGGTCTGTTGTATTATTAAGGTCATGTTTTGCCTCTTTTTATTGATGCACAAGTTATTAAAAAATATATTTTATATATAATAAATGATAACATTACGTTCACAACAATGAGATAAATATATAAAAGTCCACAACAAACAACAACACAAGTTTCTGCAATTACAACGATTATGGTGGATTACGATCCGGGCATATAGTTCTTTTGTGGCCAGCGCGCTTACATACGGAGCACTTGTTTCTTCTTGATGAAAATAATTCTTCGACTCCACACCTCCTCTTATATGATTTTCTTCCCGATTTGTTAATGCTTGGATCAATATATGGAGGAGGTATTAATCTCCCCAAGATCTCTGCAGGAACAACCCAAGATTCTTCGGGAGGCACCGGAGCAATATGTCCACTATATGTCATTTCATAATCTTCCTACGAATAACTTTAAGAGGAGTGCTCGTAAACTTTAGGTCCATATTTTGGACCGTATTGAGCTCGAAGCGTTGCCATGGCATGTGGATAGGGTACTTTGTCCAAGTCAACATCACCATGACCGATGATACTAAATTTGTAATCTGCTATTTTATGAGATAATAACCTCTATTCACCAAACTGACGTTCGTTAATATTATTTTTTGATTTCGAGAACAAATCGGGTTCTTTTTGGGCCCTTGAACTGCACACGCCTTTTGTCAAAAAATCGTCCATACTTCTTATTTATTACTTCAAACATAGCCTTGATATGAAATTTTTTTTCATCGCCAAATAATGAATTCACCGATTCAGCTATGTTTGATGTCATAATATTGTATCTATAAAAAAGAATCACTTAGTACGACATCATACTAAACTTGTAACTCAAACAAGACATTAAATTCATAAGAATGTACCTATCTGTCGGACAGAATGCCCAGCTCTATCTCTCAAAACCGACACGTACGAGAAGTTCTGCTACCTTGGGATTCACATCCATTATTTGATTGAAATAGTCTAAAAACTCCTCTCTACTAAATGCTTTAGCTGCTTTGTAAAAAAGGGTCACGACCTTTTGTGATAGTTGGTCCGAATGTTCTCTCCAAGATGCCTGATGCAACAACCAAAGTTGAAATGAAGAAAATTAAACCCATCTTCGGAATACTTGGATGCCTATTCGAAACAAAACACAACTCTTCAGTATCTTCGACGCAGCTTTGCAGTTGTTCAAAAAAAATCCATAAGAGGCATCACATTCCTTGTCCGCTATACAAAAAGTGACAGGAAAGATATGATTCTCTGCATCCTGCACCACTGCCGCTAGCAGAACTCCATTATACCTGCTCCTCAAGAAGGTACCGTTGACGGCTATGCCTTTTCTCAAATGTCAAAAACCTTGAATCCAAGCACCATAGGATACAAAAAAAGTACTTGAACCTTCCATTTTCATCAACATGCAATGCCGTCTTACTTCCGGGATTTGTGGACTCAATCATGTAACGGTAGGCCTCCATATACATATGCTCGTGTGTCCCCCTAACCAAGTCCTTGACAATCCCCATGGCCGTATATATCTTCCAATAACTGACCAGGACACCCAATTCTTTAAGGAGTTAATTGTCCATAACCCTTGTTGAAGGGCCTTTGCCATTGGGAAAACTACTCCTGAAATATTCACCGAGGACCTCTGCCGTGGCGTAAGGATTTTGTCTCAAAATGTGCTCCGAACCACATGTGTGATGCTTTTCATGTTTATGAATGACGAATCTATCAGAAATTGCGTACTTCACCGCTCTCAACCACCACTTGCAGTTCGAATTAGCACATTTGAAGCAAAAGACACTGCTCGAATTAATCACCTTCTTTATTCTAACAAAAATTTTCAAGCAAGAAATAAACAAAGTGGTAGATAGTCATTCTTGTCCTTGAATGACATTCCAATAAAAAAGTCGGTCCCATCGTCTTAAAGATTTCCAGACTGTGTCAATTGAGAAGAACTACCCATCGTATTGGTCGCATCAACGGGCGTAGGTGTTTGATCATTATCTGGAATATTCATGTCTAGATCATCCAACCTATAATCAAAGATGTTTTGTTGTTGTTTTTTTTCTACGTTCTGGTTCTCATTCTCTCTCGTCTTTTCAACTGCGTACACCCTTAACATCGGCCTGGATGAATCACTAAGATAGGCACGCAACCGAACCTGATTGGTTATCTTGAAAGGCAGTACCCTCTGATTTTTAAAGGAGCTGCGCATGTAGCTGATGACAAGTTCTTCCGATTGATAATTCAGTCCACAATAACTGATGATTAAGTTCATAAAATCATCATACAAAACATCACTTTGGACTGTCGTAGCTATCGTCTCTAGCATTTCACCCTCATTTCAACGCCATACATATCGATTTCTCTTCTCGATCCATTAACCATGACAATCCACCCCTATTGTTATTGATCCCTCCAGTAGTGGTACCTAAATAAAGTCATTTGTTAAAAAAAGCGAATAGTGATTTCATAGTGCCGTAAATGAATCCCAACAGATGTGTGATCAGTCGCAACAGATTACTTACCTGTTGGGATTCATGTTACGCTCTTGAAACTGATTTCAACAGACGAGTCATCTGTTGTAACAGGTGAATCATATGTTGCAACAGACTATATATCTGTTGCAACAGGTGAAGCGCCTATTGGGATTGATGTTACAGTACTGAGGCACCTTTGAAGTTGATTCCAATAGATGAGTGACATGTTGCAACAGATAATTAACCTATTGCGACAAATGACTTACCTGTTGCAACAAACGACGATCTGTCGAAATCGAGGTCAGGTTTTATCGCAACAGGTTACTAATATATTAAAACAGATATTTACCGTCTGTTGGAATCAAGTTCAGGTTCTGTTACAATAGCTATTTATCCTGTTGCAATAGACTACACGTCTGTTGGAATCGAGTTCAGGTTCTGTTGCAACAGGTTACTAATTTGTTGCAACGGATTTTTATCATGTTGCACCAAATAACTAATCTGTTGCAACAGATGGATCATATGTTGCAACAGATGACCCATCTGTTCGATTCATGTTACGGCACTATAGAACCTTAAACATGAATCCAACATATGAGTCTTTCTTTGAAATAGATTTGTTTAAACAGATGGCTTTTATGTTGCATTCATGTTCGCGTGCTATCTATTGTTGAAAAAACAGCCCAATAGCAGTTACCCAGATAACAAATTCAACTAAAATCATAATTTGACTTACCAAAGTCTCCTATGAAGTAATGCCTAAGAAATTGATCAAATAGCAACAGTAGTGGTAACAACAACAACAACAACGACAATGGTCAACAAGAAGAAGATGAAGATGATAATGAAGTAGAAGATGGTGATAATGAAGCAGAAGATGGTGAATAAGCAGCAGCAACAAAGAACAATAAAAATCGCTAAGAGAGAGAAAACAACGATGGATAGAAGAGAGAGAAAGACGCCTTTTTTTCACTCCGTTTTCCGTTATATTAGGTAAACATTTGGAACAAAGTATAAATTTAAAAACTTTTGTGCTATTTTTAAACTTACCAAACTTTTTTAATCCATAAAATAATTGTCACCTTCACTCAATAATTAAAATTTGTATCACCTACACCTTATTTTAAAATTGTTTTGTCACGCTCAAAGCCCTTTCTTTCTTTACCTTTTTTCTAGGTACATTTCTCTTTGCAGCAATGACCTAAGGATATATATTCGAAGTCTATTATTGGGTACCTTACAATGATGTCATGCTTTTAACTTTTGCAACACGTGTCAACAACTGAGCCAGATTTAGTGTGCAATTTTTTGTTTTACATCAACTGTAAATTTATAAATATATGTCTAAGGTCTCATATATCGACATGTGTTTGAATACTTAATTTTAGAAAGTTGAATGAGTCAAATATCATAACTACTCCCAGCTATTTTAGTGAGAAACTGAAGCTACATACATAAAAGGGCGTTTGTTAGAGGTTTACCAATTGGCCATACTGAAAACTCAAACAAAGGGGAAAGATCAAAGAAGAGAGATGGAACTTTCTAACTGCAAAGCACATTGATGGTTGACAGGCTAACCCTCCCTTTCACACACTGATAGGACCACTTCACCATTGAAAATATACTGTACTATTTTATGAATGTATAAAGTTATATACATCGTCGGTCTAAAATAACTTTTACAAATTCTTTTTAATTAAAATTTAATTTGTACAATATTATGCCAGCCAAATGATATTTATATGTAAGTTTTCTTTAATTGTAAATTTATAATCTTACAAAATAAAATAGGTTACTAAATATTACATATAAAAATGATTTGAAGATCAAAATAGATTCAAGATTTAACCCTTTACATGTTTAAATTTCAAATTTTATGCATACTAGTTCTTGCAATTTTGAACACCAAATGAATGGTTAAATCAAAAATAGAAATTTACCCGTCCCGTAAAGTCTCGCTTCAGAAACAATCTTTTTTTACACTATGTTAAGTAATCATCGCAATTTAAGTTGTAATATTACATGTTCAAATTTAGTTCGTCAATTGAGGTTTCTTTCTTTTTTAATTCACCTTAAACATAAATAATTCGTTCGCCTGAATGACTATGAATTTAAGCACCATAAAATGGACGAGTTAAAAGTCTATGGTGAAAATGAAAAAAAAAAAAAAAATTATTTCGAATAAGAGATTCCTACCTTCTCCTTCTTGCTGCACTAAATAACTTGAAAGTCTACATCTAATTCTAGTACGGAAAGCTTTTAATCAAAATGAAGGTCTAGTGAATTATGAAAGGTAAGATAACCTTGGTCATATATACAGCAGGGACGGTGGAATTTATTAGGAAGGTTAATCAATTTCATAAGCATTGTTCCTTTTTTTGCGTGGCAATATTTTCCTCCTTAAAAAACACGAGGGGTAGGTTTGGAGTCCATGCTGCATCACTAACATAAATTAATTCAATAAGTACTAGTTATTATGTATCTAAAAAATCATCATTGTCATCGTCATCGTCAGCGTCATTATTATCATTATCATGATCATTATAATTATTATTAGTATTAGTAGTATTAGTATTATTAGTATTATTATTATTATTACTACTACTATTATAAGCAATTACTTTTATAGGAAAGGTTAAAACTTTTATAAGTAGTTAGCAATGAGGTAAAAATGCTCAAACTAAGACCTCCCACGACTAGCTTATAATTCCCTCAAGTCCTATCATAACCTTTACTTGCTAGCTAAGATCCTAGTCAAATTAAATACCTACTCCAGTCCTATTCCTCGCCACTTCTAAGTACCCAAAGCCTAAACCCACCCATATTTCGAGCCTAAGTTCCTACTCATTTGGTTTCACATACACAAATTACATTGATCTTCCTCGTTTTAAGAATCTTAACTAACTCTATGGATTTTCCAATCAAAGACCTTATGTCCACAACCCCAATCTCAGCCAAGACGCTTCCTTCACCCACTTATTGCGCTCTTAACCCTCGCCGCCAATCCCATTCGAAAACATGAACTTAGTCTACCATCGCACATCAGAGCCACTAAAGCAGATGAAACTAAACAATGTATATACTAAAAAATACATAGAACAATTGTAAAGTCAGAAGTAATATACGCAACGAAAGAGTAGAGACGAGAAAATACAAATAAGAGGCATGCAAACAATTTGGACAGAGATTGCACAGAGCTACATAAATAAAGGCAGCAATGAACCAATAGGCAACTTCACGTAATAACATACAATCAACCAACAAAAGGGAGACCCAATTGAACAAGATACTTGGAAACAGAACAAGAAATCAACAACAAACTAGAAAATTGAACACGAAATTAGGAAATGGGAACAGAATTGAGCAACAAATTACCACAAAGTGGTGTCTCGAGAGGATAAAATGAACACAGACCTCACTTCTACCTCTTTATTGAGCAAAAAACTAGAAAATCGCACAAGAAGACACTTCAAAAAATGTTGGATTTGTGGAGATTTAATTGTGAGGATATCTATAACCTCCGCAAAACTAAATTAAATGTAGGGGATTAATGTACCGCCCGTTAGGTTTTTTTTTTCCCTTAAAAAATTTTGGCAGAAATTACTAAGTTAAACTAAACTATAAAATTATTTTACTTTGTGGGCGCATAAAAGTCAAATCCAACTAGGTAAAGCAGTGAAATATATATTGAAAGAATGGCAAACATTAGAGTTGTGTTTTTCGTACAACGAAGTGTCAACTCCAATTGCTAAACTCTCTTTTTGCTTATTAGAAAAGGGAATGATGTAAAATCCACAAGAAAAGACAAGTGATGTACAAACATAGAATAATAGAAGTACGTTTGCTTTTCTTTGTTGAGGTACGTTCAATGTTCACTAAATCAACACAAGAATAAGAAATTTAAAAAATCCAGCACCCACAATTCTTCAAGTCTTGAAACATCATTATCATTTGCAAACATAGGCGAACATTACGTTCAATATTTAAAATACATCTAGCTAATGAGTTTTCATTCTATGTAAATATAAAAGGAGTGGCTTTGAAATAAAATGAGATGGTGGTTATTATCCTCTTCCTCTTTTTTTTTTCTTTTTTATTTTTTTGGCATCATCAATTCATGACTTTAATTTCCTTTCTTGGATACTTCCTGTCGTTATTTTATTCCCTCTTTTGGGAACATGAATGTACAAACCTTTAATTTACTACTATTTCACAGTGACCACATCTCCACTCAAGTGCCTATATACTTCAATTTTTGGTTACATGATCAAGTCTCAACCATCCAATATTAGATGAATGGTCAAATATATACTTGATAATGTCTACAATTAAGTCATCACCTTAGGAATCTTGATAATTGTGGGTTCGTCTTCCCCTTTTATATCTCATTTATTCAGCAGAATTAATCATTTCCTAGAGGAGTCTTAATTAAACTATTGTGATCATGGATTGACTGAGCGGGGTCTTTTGCTAGTTGGTCAAACATGAGCAACTTTAATTTGCTGACTTGCACACTCATTAAATAAATAGTGGTTGCTGTGTCCAAAGTTATGGTATTACCATAGGGAGGAGCTGTGTTGTTAAAATGATGGGAAATGTAAAAACTGTTTCACTGGACAGAGATGACTGTCACAAGTATATAGGATGCACATATGTAATTGGTCTCTTGTGTCTCCAGTCCAGAAACGAATACAAGATTTGGAAGTTTCGATTATAGGACAGTGACCTCAAGTTATATTTTATTCATATGTTGTACGTATTTCATATAGCATATATCTAAGTCAAGGATACTGAGTCCAACAGAATACGTATTTTACACCCTACGCACTAGAACCCATATAATATTTAGTAGACACATATCACTGTCGATGCTAAATTTATGTTTCTCTTTTGCAATTTTGGAGATGTTAGATTCTTAAAAGATAAAAAGAGAAAGAGCTATGATTTCAATTAAGAAAGTACAACTTCTCTTTACACAATTTCCCTACACCTCTAAAAAAAAAAAAAGACAATACTAATGATTTGGTGTTTGGCCACCAGAGTTTCAAATAAGTAAATTTCTTTTATTTTCATGACCAAAATGCCTACTTAAATACTCAACTTTAACTTAGTAATTTGAAGTCCAAATAAATATTTATGATAAATTCTTATGTTCTTTTTATTTCCTTTGTAGCCTAGGTACATGTTATTTGGATATTCAAACTTGTTCTACTTAAATACTTAAACATGTGATAAAACATTCCTATTAGACACTTTCATACTAAATTTCTGAAGTCATTTTGAGCATGTTTTCAAGTGCACATTACCTAAATAAACCTTAATGGTGTATCCTAATTAAGGTTGATGTATATAATTAAAGAAGATGATATGTTTATTGTGATTAAGTTTAACTACCTGATAAAAGCTTAGAATATGCACACATTTTTTTCTCATAGTGTCGACTAGGAACTTTTATCATGTATTCAGATGCTCAATTAAATAAACCGTTGTTCACTTATCTCAATAAAATTTACTGAAAAATTTTAAGGAATACTGTATCTATTAGCCTTTATTTTATTTTATTTTTAGATTTAATATAAATATATAAAAAAAATTAAATACAATATTACAAATTCACTTTTAAAAAACTAAATTAACTTTGCTAATAAATTTGATAAATTAACCAAACATAAATTCAATTTCTGTCGTATGTTAAGTTATTGATAGCAATACAACTAAATAATATTTAGATAAACAAATAATGGATAATAAAAGTTATAAGTTATTATTGTTGAAAAATACAAGGGGAAGAGATGAATAATGTATGCTAATTAAGTGGGTGGTGCAAACTTACATAAAAAAATTAAATACAATATTACAAATTACTTTTATGAAACTAAATTAATTTTGCTAATAAATTAATCAAACTTAAATTCAATTTCTGTCATATGTTAAGTTATTGATAGCAATACAACTAAATAATATTTAGATAAACAAATAATGGATAACAAAAGTTATAAGTTATTATTGTTGAAAGATTCAAGGGCAAGAGATGAATAATGTATGCTAATTGTGTGGGCGGTGCAAACTTAAATTAAAGACAAAAACTTGAAAAAGGAACCAATTTTTGAAGAGTGAGATCGGGAGCAACAGAAAAGATCATCATTCATTTCAATAATAGCACAAAAGTCCATCTAGCCAAAATATGGCAAAGCAACTAGCGTAAGCAGATTTATCCATCAATACAATTGCTCTATTTTAATTTAAATGACCAAAATATCTTTGATGTGTTAGAACTGATGTATATTGATCTCTGCCTGCTGCTTTGGCACTGAAACTCCCTTTTATTATATATATATATATATATATATGTGTGAAAATAACCACAGAGATGATGGTCGAAATACTTATCGATCAGAGGATAATTGTAAAAATCAAGAAAAAATGTGCTTATTTATGATATACATAGCTGAAGAAGAAGTTGTACTATTGCAGGAGTTCACGTCAAAAACAATTGGTTTTCCACTATTCCAGCCTCGTCCCTCCGGCCTCTGCAACTTGTTTACCTCAGCTTTTGTCCCTGGTCCTTTATTTGATTTCGTTTTCTGTGTTCATGTTCTTTGGTAAATATTACCAAGTTTTGAGACCTTTCAATTGACTAAGAAAGTCATATGATGTCAGGGGCATTGTTAATCAACGCAATACAATTATTTGCCACTTCTTTATTCCTATAATACTTTATCTGTGCTCATATATTTTCATAAATCTATGCAATATTGAACATTTTTTTAACTTCAAAGGACGTGTGCAAGTTGATAGTTTCAAAATAATCTCGTTAAAAAAATATTTATTAGAAATTTATTTTACAAATTAGTCTTATCAATTATATCTTGAAAATATAAATTTGATTAGGGTTTGATCCTGGATATGGACAAAACTCTGTTGGGAGCGCTGCCACCTTAATGGGTCCTGCAACGCACGATCCGGATTAGTCGGGGTTCCAATGCGAGCACCGGACACCGGATGGGAAACCAAATATATATATATATATAAATTTGAGTATATACACTTTGTACCGTCAGTTAATGATAGAAATAATATTATAAAATATACTCCATAAAACTCTCTTGATTTTATAAATGGAATAATTAAACTAAAAATATATATTTTAAAAAAATGGGTAAATTATTTTAAAACGAAGAAGAGTGTATAAGACAAGCTCATGAGAGAATTTGGAGTACTTTTGCCGAGCAGTTTTGTTTGTAGTATTATGAGAATTTTGTACATAATTTGATAGGAAATGTTAGAAAATTTTAAAAATTACTAGTTTTAATAAGTGGTGTTTTAGATAATAAAAAAAGATATATATATGATGCCTTGTCACTTTTATTCTTCTTTAAATAATAAGAGTTTTGCATTCTCAAGAAATTATTAAGGAGTTATATTTTTTTATGATATTTATTAAGACCGAGTTAATAAAAATATTTTTTATTTTTTATGAATGAATAATATATTAATGGGTGTGTCTAAACTAAAACAATCACTTATTTAGAGATGGAATCGGAGAGAGTAAACCATACAAAACATTGCTGAATACATAGATGTATTGCACAATTAAAAGTATACTTATTGAGATATAAATGATTAAGATTCGAATAAAAAGTTAGATAATTACTCTTTTTATTTTTTACTTGATCTCTTTTGACTTGATGCACCCATTAAAAAAATATTAATTAGAGGCGAATAAACCTATCTCATTAATGATGTTTTGAAATTTTATATTTCACCATTACTATATGTTTTAATACTAAGGATAATATATGAAGAAGTAATAAAACACTCTTGATTTGCAAATATGGACAAATAAATTGAAACATTTACTTTTAATGTATAGGTCAAATACAATGAAACAGAAGAAGAAGCTAAAATCTAAATGATCAAAATTTAGATTTTTATCAGACACAAATAAATAAAATATAAAACACATAAAAATAAAATTTCCCCCCATGTAAAGATCTATAAATTTTAATTTTACTCTTTCGTCGTTTCAATTTATGCGACACTATTTAACTAGGCATGAAGCTGAAAGAATGAAAGTCTTTGAAATTCATGGTCTAAAATAAACCTTAAATATTTGTGTAACATAAATCATTTTATTAAAAATAAAATAAAAATTTTAAAATTAAATTATTTTTAAATATAAAAAAGTGATATTTTTTAAATGAATTAAAAAAATAAAATATAGATATTAAACTCATACTTAGCAGGGGCGACAAGCCACTAGTAATTAGTCCCTCAAGTAACACTATTTAGACAAGAAATTAATGCCCAAGAGAATTTTAATGCATGTGATGTTTATTCTTTGTGTCAACAACATATAATTCCAACATCATTCGATCTAATTACTCTCTATCCAAACATTTTTTAATAGTACTAAAAACCCAAAAAACAAATGAAATCTTGAATGCATTGCATTGGTCGAGATACATTATGTTGCCCAAAAATTTAAAATCTCGAATACATTAGTAAATCTCAAAGACATACGTTGATCCCAATACATAGCGTTAGTATGTTGGTTTGTATATCATGATCACAATTAATTCATGATACATGTTGTCTTCAGATATATTACTATCTCAAATACTTACTTAAAATATAAAATGAAACATAATTAACTAAAAGAGATGAGATATTATATCGATATGATAAAATAATTAGCGTTGTGATGTAAGTTTTTCCTTTTAAAAAAAATCACAAGATTTCTCATAACCAAATTAGATAATTCAACAGTCACCAAGAGAAGGTAAAATAGGTAAAAAATATATATATACATTACCAAAAATGTTAAAACTGTTAAATCTAGATTGTTTGCTTGTCAACAGAAAATAAATAAAAATGATAGGAAAAAGGTCTATTAAACAAGAACCTTCACCTAATGATGTAAAACCACAACCATGAAAATTTCCATGGACTGATACTCTCTAAATATGATCAAATTTTTAAGCAACCAAAAGATAACAAGGACACCTGAGGTTAGAATGTTGCTCTTAATAATATCCATACTTTCTCCTAATATTAGAGGATGGTGATATCAGTCCCTACCTAACGTCATATACGAGCCAAGAGTTAGGGGAGGTTGAGGGTGCTAGGGGCAAGAGATGATCAAAATATAATGTTATTTATAACCTTGTCGCTCCTATTTTCCCTTGGAAGAAATTGAATGACATTTTTCGGTATGCTTCCTCCATACCAAATAGACCCCATGTAATCTCATTACTTTGGTGAACCAAAAAAATTAGCTATACGAGTGATGAAAAAAACAAAAAAGCCACGGATTTTAGCTAAATTATGGGTTTGAATTAATTGAATTAATAATAACAAAAATAATTACTGAGGTTTAAGGATGCGTTTTTCCCAGTCAAAGACACCCAACTTGTCCACATCCTGGAAGGAAAGGAAGTGGGAGTATAATGAATTTCTTCCTAGCAACTTTGAGATTACAACAAGAAGCATTTCACATGCCTGATTTTCTTCCAATTTCTCTGCATCACTGAGCTCAGAAGAGTGATCTTTCCATGGCTGGTAAAATGACCTGTTCAAAAAGAGTAACACCAATTATGGCACTCCATTTATGTAATTTAAAGCACCAGTTAGTTTTCAGATTGTGGTATATTGGGGAAAAGAAAATATCAGCCTGTAACTAGTTCTACAAACCATTGATGTTTCTACTCTAACTAGTTCTACCCTACGCATTATTTATAAATGACTACCAACTTGCTAACGTCAGATCATTTAAACATCTCGACCTCAACAGTTTTGAATTACTTATTATTATTTTTCAATTTTTTTTGAGCCGAGGTTGTATCGGAAACAGCCTCTACCTTACAAAGGTAGGGACTACCCACCCAAACTCCACTTGTGGGACTACACTCGTATGTTGTTTGTTGTACTTCATTATTTGCATGTTTTGTTTATGCACCAGACCTATATTCATCCACAGATGCATGTTTTGTTTATGCACCAGACCTATATTCATCCACAGATTCTTTGGGAGGATTGGATGTATTTGTGACAACTGACAAGCACGTGTGCGAGAGCTCAGTTACGGGCACGGACGGGTCTTCTTGAGATTTGGAAACCGTAGACTCGGAAGAAAGAATTTCAACTACAGGAGAACAATTCTTGTGGCAATATATCCCAACTCGAACATCAAATGGTGGCCAAGACCGTAAAACGAACACCACATGCCTGTGGTTGAACATAAGACTAGGCTGTGCATCGGTTAATCCCTGCATAATTATCAATCAAGTCTTTCACAGGCCAATAACCGTCTCTAACCACAAGCACTAGAGCAATCCTTGAGGTGGTGTACAGAATTCTAAGCAGCGACAGTAGTTTAAACAATGAGAGGACACCTCCCAAGCACAAGCACAGAACTTCAAAAGACCAGTGGAAGTACTTCACATTGGCATTCCAGGACCCAGGGGATGTGGGGGTGGTGGTAGGGATTTTGATTTCTTTTGATTTTTTCCTAGAAACAAAGTGTGTGTCTAGAAAGTAAGGCAGAGAGTCATATATGTACCATCTCCAGGCAGGATTGGCTTCAGCGGGGCACTTAATCTTGGAGAAGAGGGTTGCCAACTGAATTGCATCACCAGCTAAGATGCCTGTTTCTGTCAAGCAGCAAAAAGCATAATAAACAAGTTAGCCATTAGTTTGGAAGACAAGATATTGTCTTAAGCGCGGAAAGCAGTACTGATAAGATTACAAGTGTACCTTCAGAGGAAAGGCTAGAGTAAAGAAGCCGACAAAGTGCAGAAACGACAGATGGAAGCACTGTATAGTTTGTGCATTGTAGTTGTTGCAGAAAAAACATCGATGAGGCTAGAGTTTCTTCACATCCAAAAGTCCTGTTGGTACCATTACATCTTTTCTCATTCCACTCCATCAGAGAGTGCAGGTTGTCGAGCTTAGATGCGTCAAAAGAATGACACAAGTCCAAATTACTGAATTTGAGGGAATGCTTTCCTACAATCACTGATGCAGCCAGCCAACGAATAAGCTTTGATATCAGAGAATCATCTGTTTCTTCCTCGGATTGCAGTCTCATATTGCAAGCAAAATCTTCCTGCCCATGGACTTTTTCAATATTTGACTGCAAAGCAGTTAAAGTCGCCCAGCTAACAAACTTGGAAACTTTTTCCGTGTCCTGGAGACAATATAAAGACAACTGTTTTACAACTGATACGAATATAGAAAATAATACATAAACATCAAAGCAAGTGATCTCCAGAAAAGCAGAACTAAAGATTGATGGGCATAACTTATGAACTCATCAATTTACTAACTAATAGCATCGCAAGTCAGGACCTCATGGTCTAAATATATCTTGAACTCATGCACCAAGATTATAGATAAAGAGTTATTATTCAGCCATAACCAAATGTTTATGAAATAAATCAGTCATGACCAAATGTTTATGAAATAAAACATTGTTCATACATCATACTCGGGAGCTTTTAAAACTTCTTTTAAGCATGTACCATCACCATTATCTGAATCATGCCAAGCTGAAGCTCTACTTCACTAACCAACATACTGTACATGGCAGCAACAACCAATATTGCTGTATTTACATGTTCACCTGACCAAAAAGATTATTTTGGTCCATCTCATTTTTAGTGCATTCCATTTATTTTTCTTCTCTTTGTCTTCTCTAGCAACTAGAAAGCTCAAGCAATTGACATGTATGAATTCCAAATCATACATCAGATATTCTAGATTTTTTAAAAAAAAAAAAATTCTCACTTGCTTAAAAGGTAGAATCAGAACCTGGGAAAGCATACAGAAACACAAGAACCCATGATTTGATTAACTTAATGAATTAATTTCAATATACAAGGCTTCGCAGTGTGGTGAGGTAACAAAGGAAGTTGGAAGGAAAAGTAGAAATGAGGAAAGCAGTGTAAGAACTAGGAAGAAAATGAAAGTGATTCATCGCTTGCATAGTCGTTAGTACACAAGTTGCTCCAAAACAAATTTTTCAAATGAAGCTTAAAATATCAATAGCAGTCATTCAGATTATCAGTGCTACCCATGATCAGACAATGCTTATCAATCACACATTGCGTTCCACTGTTAGCAACCAGAATCATGATGGCCACACTTGCCTCAGAACTCACTGCCCTCCCATTTTTTGTGTAAAATAACCACATCTTAGATTTTAAAAAGAACTTTAGAAGTTCTCCATATCACCAGAAGACTCAAAACAAATTCAACATTAATCAGCTAAAACAAAACCAATGAGAAGCAGCAACTTTGTAAGTCCGAAAACTGATCAAGCCAAGTGCAAAATCAGTGGTCATTCTAATGTGAAAGACCGTATAAGCTTGTGTTGTGGAATACAAATACAACAACAGGCTCAATCCATTCTGCATGCTGATGAGTGAAACATTGGTGCCATTTCATCGACAACAAGTGCATCACACTACAGTCCTGGGCATGAATTAACAGCTAGTCAATAGATATGTTATCTGGGAGAAATCCAGCATCATCGACAAATGTGATGGAAGTCACATCGAACCAGTACAAAGTCAACACTAAGGTTTTTTATCACATGCAACTGGGAGGTGCACTTGATAAAGTGTCAGCAAAAGAGGTTCTAGTCCCGCAGTCAGTGCTCACTAAAGGGAGCATGATATGATCGTTTAGGAACTATTCTGGAATTCAAAAACAAATTGTCTACTGGTATTTCAGCAATTGGTCACCCATGTCCCCCAGGAAACAACCTCTTGCTCATACTCACAGATATTTAAGAGACGAATTATACTTCTTCCATTAAGCGGATGAACAACTTATGCCACTGGACAATGGCAGAAATGAAAAAAAAAAAAAAAAGACTATAGCAGTTCCCCCAAAAGCAGTAAGCATCTCGTCTTGCACAAAAGCATTTTTTCAAAGTTTTCAAGGTGAACTGCATGTTTAGCTTGTCCTATCAACAGATATACAGCTTACAGGAGTGAAGGGTACCATTTGCAAAATATTTACTGGAGGAGTGCTCATAAGTACAGCTTCAAGTCCAATCTGAGCAACAAGACTTTGCCTTCCATCGCAGCATTCGTCAACAACTTCACATAACTGAAGTAAACTCTCAACGGAGAGGGTGAAATGTGGTTGATAAACTTTCCTCTTTTGTGATATCCTCAATGCTGATCTCAATATTTGTAGAATCAGTTTAAGAAGTTGAGTATTTACTTTAAGCATTTCAACACCTTCAATTAGCATCTTGTACAGATTGCAAGAGAGTTCCACAAGCTGCTCCAAGGCATATTTCTGCATCCAGTCAACAGTGTGCCTCGATAAAACAACTTCATTTAGTGCCTAGAAAGAATTTGCGTTAGGAGAATATTGTTTAGCATTAAACAGAAAAGCTTTCAGGCAAATAAAACAGCTCAAAATGTAAAACTGTAAACAGCATTCAGCTAGAGAGTAATACAACAACAACAACAAACCCAGTGTATTCCCACTTAGTGGGGTCTGGGGGGGGTAAGATGTACGCAGTCCATACCTCTACCTCTGATGAAGTAGAAAGGCTGTTTCCGAAAGACCCCCGGCTCAAGGCACAAGATATCACACAAACACATAGTAAAGCACAGAAGCAGATGACATAACATAAATACGGCACCCATAAGGAATATAAAACAGAGGAAAGCAGCTAGAGAGTAATAATGACTTTAATTTGAGAAAAGTACCATAAGGATCTATTTCTTTGGAGGGGCTGAATCATTATTTGATCTATTGACGGCAAGAAGAGAAGAAATTCGAAACAAAATTGAGTATAATGTACAATGCTAACTATGGTAGAAAGTGATGCTGCATACTACTTGGAACCTAAATCTGATAAAACTCGGCAGATACCCACGGGAAATCAAGGTTGATGCTTACAAATTTTTCTTGTCAAGTAACCCACGCCAGAAGATCAGTAAGGAATCAGCAAAAACACCTTTAACCAGCCAAGATCAATTTCCCGGGAACCAAGTCTCTTGGATGTTTTTAATAGCCCAGAAATAGCCAACGCCTAGGGGTGCATGGTTAGAAGCTCAATGTAAAATGGGCCCGCTCACCCTTCTTCTTTTAAGTACCAGGTTTCTGCCAGAGGTAGTGTTTAAACCCACGAAGCATGTCACAAACTGCACCCTTACCACTAGACAAATAGAAAGCCCTGGCGGAAGTTCCTTTGATTGGTTTGCTGGCTATAGTTCAACACTTGACCCACAACTTAGTACTATGTCAGAGACTGATACACCGAACGATGAACTCATAAGCAGGTTGAATTGAAGACTTTTCTAAATGAACACGAACATAAAATTACTTGCTTGATTAATATAATTTTTGAGCAAAATATATTTGTTCTTTTGTAATGCCTAAAAATACAAATTAGAAAATAATATCCTTATAGGTGATAACTCAGACATCAATCTACCATACCCCAGAAACACTCTTTAACATGGATACATTGTCATGCATCCTAACATATAGGTCATGTGAAATGGAAGAGAAATAAAAGAGAACTCAGCTAGATTATTCCCTCAAGCTATTGGGGTTTAAATAGCTAACTTCACATGTCCTAAAAGAAAGGAAATCAATACAAATAAATACTTAATCAATACAAATCAATATCTAATTTAATACCTAATTATAATATGAGTAAATCAAGCTACCTTCTATATTTACATATGCTATAGAATATTCAGGATTCTAACACTCTCCCTTAAGCTGGTGCATACAATTTATATGTACCAAGCTTGTTACATAAATAACTCCTTCTAGGACTGGCTAGGGGTTTGCTGAATATGTTTGCAAGTTGATCACTTGACCGCACGAACCTTGTGACGATGTCTTCTGAGAATAACTTTTCCCTGACAATCAATCGCTATGTGTTTGGTCCTCTCCTGAAACACCGCATTTGATGCAATGTGAAGTGTAGCTTCATTATCGCACACGAGTTCCATTTCTTTAGTATTTCCAAATTTCAACTCCTTCCTACTTGATCTATATAAGTTCACATGTTGCCACCGCCATAGCCCGATATTCTGAATCTGCACTAGATCTAGCACTCACATTTGGTTTCTTACTTTTCCAAGATACCAAATTTCCTCAACTAGAACATAGTATCCGAAAGTGGATCGTCGGTCAGAGGGTGACCCTGCGCAATCTGCATCTGAATATCCAACAATTTTCTCATGTCGTTGGTCTTCATAAGTAGTCTTTTACTCGGAGCAAAGGAGAATTCAAGAACTGACTTACAACACTAACCGTGAAGATAATATCAGGTCGAGTGGTTGTCAGATAATTCAACTGTCCTACTAGAATTCGGCATCTTCCAGGATCGGTAAAAGGCTCCCTTGACCTGATAGGAGCTTAACATTTGAATATATTAGAGAATCAATAGGCCTACAATCTGTCATCCTTGTCTCCTCAAGAATATCTAGTGCATATTCTCTGTGAAATGGCAATTCTTGATTTGGATTGGGCAACCTCAATGCCCAAGAAGTACTTCAATCGACCAAGATCCTTAGTCTGAAAGTGCTGGAAAAGGTGATGTTTCAATTTGGTAATTCCCTCATCATCATTACCTGTGATAACTACGTCATCAACGTACACCACCGAATACAAACATAAACCTGAAGCAGAGTGGTAATAAAACACAGAATGATCAGCTCCACTTCGCACCATGCCAAACTCCTAATTAACCATACTAAACTCCCTTTTGTACCTTTGAATAAATGAGAAAGACACATTTAAAAGCACGAGGAGCCAATTTGCCTTTTCCTGGAGTGAAGATATGGACAAAGCATGTGCTTCCAAAGACGTGGTGGAAGAGAAAACAAGGTTGACTTGGGAAACAAAACAGAGTGTGAAACCTGATTTTGAATACCAAAGGAAAGCATACAGTTAATCAAATAACAAGAGGTGAGCATTGCATCTCCCTAAAACCGCAATAGAACATTTGCTTGTATGAGAAGGGTGTGTGCAGTAACAACAATATGCCTATTCTTTCTCTTCGCTGCCTCATTTTGTTGTCCGGAATAAGAATAAGATGTCTGATGAAGAATGTCATGAGAAGACTTAAATTGTTGAAATTGAGATGATAAATATACAGGTGCATTATCACTACGAAAAGTGTGAATAAGAACACCAAACTAATTTTGTATTTAAGCACAAAAAGTTTGGAATATGGAAAATAATTTAGAACGATCTTTCATTAAGAAAATCCAAGTACACCTTGAGTAGTCATCAATGAAATTAAAAAAATACTTAAAACCCAACGTAGAACTATCTCTACTAGGACCTCAAATTTCAGAATAAACTAAATGAAAAAGAGATTGCACGATTATTAGGACTGCCTGGAAAAGTAGCTTGAGTGTGCTTCCCTGATTGACACGACTCAAAATCCATCTTAGACAATTTAGACAAGCTAGGTACCATCTTATGAAGTTTGGATAAACTAGAATGTCCCAATCGTCTAAGAATTAAATCTGGAGAGTCGGAGACCGAACAAACAGTAATGGACTTGTGGCAATTAAGGTAATCAAGCCCATCAAACTCACGCCTTTCGCCAATCATCCTTCACGTACTGAGGTCCTTTATAAAAAAGACGTCACTAAAGAATGAGACAACAATTTAGAACCTTAGCAAACGACTGATTGACGAAAGGTTAAAAAGACAACTAGGGACAAAAAGAACATTATTCGGAGTCAATGGAAGTAAGGGATTCGCTTGACTAACTCCGATTGCCCTAGCCTAAGAACCATTAGCTAACGGAATAGTGGGAAGGGATTGAGAGCAAATAATATTAGTCAATAAAAATTTGTTACCAGAAATGTGGTCAGAAGTGCCGAGTCCATGACCCAAGGGCCAAATATGGTGGACTATGAGATACAAGAAACAGGATTACCAGTCTGAGCAGTGGAAGCTATTGATAGAGATGTCTGCTTACTCGCTTGATACTGAAGAAAGTCATTGTATTCTACTTCAGATAAAGATCAAAGTTGATTGGTTGGATTACCGATGGGTTAATTTGAGCAACATGAACATTCTTTAATCTACCATGGAGAAAGTAGCAAACATCATGGGTATAACCCAATTTGTTACAATAGCTAAACCTTGGTCGAGGTTTCCCAAAAAGCTTCCATGTTGATTTCAAGTTTGAGATGCTAGAACAGAAGACTCTACGGACGTCACAGGGTGACTAGAAGACAAGGTGGTGCAGTCAATCACAACTAGGGGTGTACATAGATCGGGTTGGTTCGGTTTTTTATTAAAATATAATCAAACCAATAATGTCGGTTTTCTAAATCTATAAACCAAATCAAACCAATATACAATCGGTTTTTTTATTTTGGTTTTAGTTGAATTTTTTTGTTTTTTTCGGTTTTTCGGTTTTCTCGATTTTTTTACAATTATAATGTGATTGAAGAAAAAATTAAATGTTTTCACTAAAAAGATTAAAAAAAAACAATGGTCATAGAGTAGTTTCAATAAAAATTAAGTTGACAAAGTACTAAGTTGTCTAAATTATTATCTCTCAAAGTAATATTATGTGGATACCCAAGTAGTTCAATTTCTAAGTCACTAGTCACAGTAGCTTGTCTGAAAGTTTCCTTTACATAAAATGTGAGCATACAAAAGAATGAAGAATTGGAGACAACTTATTAAAAACTTAACTCCATAAAGTAATTAATTAAAACATAATTCCATAGAGAAAAAAAAAGACCTAAATCACAACTTGATGAATGAGAAAAGTAAGATGAGAAAATAACGAGAATTCTCTGAAAACTTGAAAAGAAAAATGTAAAAAGTGAAGCAATTAAAGAGTTTTAGATTTTTATATTAATATTGAGTTTTGTATTAATTTGTTATTAATGGAAAAAAGACAAAATTCAGAAATATCATACTTATCCCCTTAATTATGAGTTTCATAGCAACAGTTTCATAATTACATAATATAGCAAGTTATATTTTGTATTTTAGCAAACTGTTGCTACAAAAATACAAATACATGTGATTTTTACTGCCCTTATGATCAATATGTATTTTGTATTTTTGCAAATTGTTTCTACAAAAATACAAATACATATGCTACAAAATATAATTTGATAAAAGTGTTATTATTTTTTGTAATTTAATACTTAAGTATGCTACTTTATGTATTTTTTTCATGAAAAAATACTATAATTAAAGGCCCAAAAATATATATCTATTTTCTGAATATAAAAAAATAATAAAAATAATTAGAAAGTAGATTATAAGTAATATTTTTTTACGTATAAAAAATTAAAATTATATATTTATTACGTCGGTTCGGTTTGGGTTCGGTTTGATTTTATTTTTTCTACTACCAAATCAAACCAAGAATGATCGATTTTATTTTACCAACACCAAACCAATCAAACCAAACCATAAGTCGGTTTTTTTCCTCGGTTTGATTTGATTCGTTGGTTCGATTTGACTTAACGGTTCGGTTTGTACACCCCTAATCACAACAATTAAGCAAATAGGTCATCCATAGCAGGAACAATGGGGCTCGCTAAAATTTGATCTCACACCGAATCAAGATCAGATGGAAGTCCAGCAAGTGTAACAACAAAAAACATCTTTGCACATTGCTCCAATTGTTTTTCAACACTTGGAGTAGTGGGCATCAACTTCGTGAACTCTTCCATAAGCGCCTGAACCTATCCACATATCTGAATCCTGCTTTTTTAAGATTGGTCAACCGAGAAATAACAGATATCATTTGTGTAAAGCTCACGAGCCTTTTTCCCAAACCAAGAAGCAAGTTTGGAATGGTCGAAACAACAACATCAACTTCGAATCAATAGATTTCCATAATAGACTACACAATTAAGCATCAATCTTCTTCATTCACCCTTATCTTTTTCATCAACATCCTTAGCACGTTTAACCAAGTGGTCCTGAACCCCTTGTCCCTTACACCATAGTTGAATAGAGGAGGACCAAGATAAGCAGTTCGCACTACCTATCAAGTAGTTCAATGGTGATGGAGTAGTTCGCTTGCTGGGTACGACAAGTTTATTGTAAATATATGAACTGAGGGACATAATGTAGTTGGTAGATGTTACCCGAATCTAGAAAAATTTGCAATCGCAGGAATCTAGAAGCAAAAAGTTGACTGAAATCCAAATGTGGGAAAAAAATCTGTTGTGGTAGGAATCTTGAAGCAAACAATTGACAGGAATTTGAAAAAAAAATGAACTACACAGTTCTGTCTACATGAATCTGAAAAAAATCATATCTGTCTATCGAAATTTTACAGCTCCGATGGGTACGTGAGATGGTTGGTGGTGGCGGAGAAGATTGGGTTTTGCTTGCGCCGGTGGTCCAAGACTCGTGGTGGTTGTGGTTTGATCACAACACCTCCGAAAATAGAGTTCTGGTCGGACAGCCAAGAAAAATAGTTGGAAAAAAAATGAGTTTGAAATTTCTCTTCCAATGTTCCTGCCCTTAACTGGGCTCTTGATAGCATGTGAAATGGAAGAGAAATAAGAGAGAAAGCTTGATTATTCCATCAAGTTATTGGGGTTTAAAAGCTAAGTTTACATGTCCTAAAAAGAAAGGAAATCTATACAAATCAATATCTAATTTGATACCTAATCATAATAGGAGTAAATCAAGTTACCTTATATATTTACACTAGTTACTCTTTATATTTTTTTTCATTATAAGTTTTTGGCAAAATATAGAGAGTGGTGGTTAGACCGGCTTTGTTGTATGGGGCGGAGTGTTGGCCTGTTAAGAAGGCCCACATCCAGAAGATGAAGGTGATGGAAATGAGAATGCTTAGGTGGATGTGTGGGTGAACTAGGAAAGATAGGATTAGAAATGAGGTTATTCGAGATAAGGCGGGAGTGGCTTCGGTGGAAGCCAAGATGAGGGAAGCGAGGTTGAGATGGTTCGGCCATGTGATGAGGAGGAGCAAGGATGCCCCAGTGTGGAGGTGTGAGAGGTTGGCTAAGGATGATTTCAAGCGAGGTAAAGATAGGCCGAAGAAATATTGGGGGAGGTGATTAGACATCATATGGAGCAGCTCCAGCTTACCGAGGACATAACCCTGGATAAGAAGTTGTGGAGAAGGCAGATTAGGGTAGAAGGTTAGCCTGAGTTTAGGATACTGTATCTTTTGATGTTTTTGATGTGTTTCTTGGAGTATCTTGCTTATGGTGTTATTGGATATGCTAATTTCTATTGTATCTTGTTCTTTTCCTATTCCTACTATTACTATACCCTATCTAGTATCTTATTCTTTTATTATTCCTACTATCACTATTTCTTATCTTAGAATGTTTTATTTTGAGTCGGGGGTCTTATCGAAAACAGCCTCTCTATCTCACATTTGAGGTAGTGATATGGACTGCGTACACTTACCCTCCCTAGACCCCACTTGGTGGGAATATACTGGGTATGTTGGGGAAAAAAAATCTAATGGCTTTCTTATTCATAATTATAGTATTTTAGTCTTGACATACTCCTTAAAAAATCATTTCCTCCATAAAACAAAAAGTAATCTTCATTACGTTATCTTAATTAAAAATTCAATTGTCTTAAATTTGATTTTTTTAGAAAAATTATTAAGACCATCATCATTATATAAAACAAATTCATTACAAAATAAGTATAAACATTAAAAATAAAATATAATATAAATCACAAAAAGTAAAGAGCTAAAAATTCATAAAAAGTTGTTACTCCATCTCAATTTAGATGTCTTAGTTCTTATGTAGTAAGTTTTTTCAATTTTAACATTCTACTTGGCAAGTCTAAGACCATAAGATTTAAAAACTACATAGTCCATCCATCTCATATTAGTTGTCCACATTACCAAAAATAATAGCCCCAAATTATTTGTCAATTTGCAAACCAAAAGAGAATTAATTAATTTTTTTTTCTATTTTACCCTACAATTGAAATGCTTTTTGAAGTATATGCAAGTTTATAATTTTTTCAAAAAAAAGAAATTGTAAAACTACTATTCTTATGTATAATTACGTAAGGGCATGTGAAGAGGAAAGTGGACAACTGATATGAGATAGAGGGAGTACATCATTAATTTAAAAAGTTTTGTGAGTAATACCAAAACTTTTTAACCTCCCTTATATATAAGTATAATATGCTACAGAATATTCAGGATTCTAACAGGTCATCATTTAATGCAGACATTTATTCTCCTCAGACTTCACTCACATCCATATAGTATAGCCCTCCCGTCATTAAGAAACAAGAAATATATTTTTCTCTGACACCTTACATAGTCAAGAGATAACAAAATAAAGGGACAAAAAGCATGAGACTTTTTTATATTACTTAATAGTGGGAACAAATACCTCCAGTATAACAGTCAACTCATCAAATGAAGTTCTGCTGCATTGACTCGAAGAAAGAGATGAAATAACACAGGATGACCATGAGATCAAACCACACTGTTCAATCAAGTACCTGGTCATCTTGGGTATTTTGACAGACTTCTTCACTATCTGCCACATAAACCATACAAATGAATTCAGCTCTTGCTTAGGAGAGGCTCATCACTCTTAGAAAAGAGAAACATGATCAAGTGGAAAAACATCTTTTGGATGGAGAGTGTAAAAACAAGTTCCTACCAAGAAAAAGATCAAAAATTTTGTTCCTCATTAAACCAAAAAAATTGAAGACCACATTCTGTTTCGCATTAAAAGGAAGGGGCAGCCCAGTGCCCTAAAGCTCCGGCTATGTGCGGGGCCCGGGGAACTGCCGTACCACATTCAGTTACGCATTAAATCAACAAATTAAAAACCACATTCTTTTGACGGTCTATCTATGTGAAACAAGAACTTCATGTACACAATTTTTGACAAAAATATACTTAAAAGAGGAACAAACTTGTCAATACATGCACTTCTAGAGTGTTTAAAGTTAATACTTTTATTGTGTGTAAACTGGGAACAGTTAATACTTTTATAGTGTGTAAACTGGGAACCCCTGTATACAAGACGTACACAAAGGTTAATAGCTTTACTTGAAGGATTATCTAAAAAGTAAAGGATAAAAATACTTTCATTTAAATTTACTCACTTCTTATCTACCGCATAAAAGGATAACCTAATAAGCTGCTTAATTATGCTCTGCAAATACACTTAAAGGCAACAACTGCTTCATTTTGAAACTGGTATTGAGTTTATTTTTGATGCATGAAAGTGAAAGAAACTATTATACACACCTCAACCTCAATTAATAGAAAAAGAGAGGGAAAAAAAGGAAGAGATTTACTTGTAAACATTGACCCCCCACCAGAGGACATAAATCAGACAATACTCTGCTGCAATTATACTTCTAATTCTGAATGACTCCAGCTAATAAGACTAAACCAATAAATATTATAGCAGGTTGTTGCTTTGATTATTGTACCTCACAGTGAATATGGAGATGGTAGCGGCAATTATGGCACTGAGGTTATCAACAGAATATGCATAGCTAAAATGCAATTCATAGATCCGGTTTTCAATGGTAGAGGTGATTTGAAAGGAAGAAAATGTGCTGAGGTCAATCGTGACAGTTCACTGGAACCTTGATTTGTTTGTCTCCCTGACTACATGCAAAATTATAAGAGTCCACTCTTATGGAGTAATTGAAATAGCTCAAAATACAGCAAAATGAGTTAAAAGGGGTGTTAAGGGGATGCGCGAGTCAGTGAGGATGATCCGGCATACAGAGCCAGCTTGTGTATGTTGAGTAATATGGAAGGAAAGAAATGTAAGATGCTTTGAAGACAAAACAGAAGCTGTATAGAAATTAAAGTACACTTGCTTATGAGTTATGGCTTTTGGCTTTTTGGTTAATCTACGGTATAGGAAAAATGAATATTTGCATGCTTAGCTTAATAGACTCCCAACAGTAGTATCTTATATAGGCAAGGCCTTTTGTTTTTTGGTTGTTTGCAGGAAGGTTTCTATCTTCGTAATTCCTTGGCACTAACCTAAGTTCCATATTTCTGATTTTAATGTAATTACGACTTACCATTTTCAAAAAATAATAGTTTCTAGCTCCTAACTAAAAATAACTATGAATTTGTTTTCAGCTAAAATAATATAGTTTGGTTTCAGGTAAAATAAGATAGTCATCATCATCTAGAAGCATAAAAGACCACCAGAAAAATCAGCAAAGTAATCAAGAGACAAAATAAGGAACAAAATAAAGGAAAAACAAATAACATCAAAAAGACAAAAACCACAAGAAAACATGTGACATGGTTATCTGATAATCAAATTCTTCAGTTAAATAAAGGATCACCAAAATGCTGAAGACATTAACCATCAAAAGACAACCACGAAAACTTGGAAACCTAAGCAAGACACAAAAACTCCAAAAGGAGGAGAAAGAGACAACACAATATAGGACTTTGATTACCTGAACAATCAACTCCTTTGATTCATGATCAGAAGTAGGAGAAACATAGAAACTGAAAAGTGTCTCAAAAACGGCATTTCTAATGTATATTTGAGCATCGTCGTCCATATTCAATCCTGAGTATAATAGACGTAGCATCCACAACCTCTCTGTTATGAAATTAGTTGAGATACTCCAGAAAAAAGTCTGGAACAATGGAATACCCTGTAAAAAATCAGACAGGAAGAGAGGAAAAGTGCTGTTAGGCTACTCAGTGAGATAATTATCACATGACTGAACAGTTAATCTTTAGGATAAATGGCAGTTATAAATCTTCCATATTAAGGATATACCTTCATATTTGCACTTGGAGAGCTCATCAGATATTTACTTATTGCTGAATAATGGTCATGTGAAGGATCCAAAAGTACATAAGAAGCCTCTGCAACAAATATGGCAGTTACGGATGAAATCTTCTGCCAAGGCTCTTCTATACCATTTTGCAAGTACGACATCAGGAGACGAAGTCGCATCACATCCTTCCTCTTCTGACATTTCTACAGGCAACAATAGAACTTTATAAAATTATGAGCTGATACTTATACTAAAGAGTCATTAAAGCAGCTCTGGCGAGATATCAACATCTTTTCCAGGAATATAACCAACCAACATGACTGTCACTGATAATAATGATTAGCAGTTGCTCATTACAGATTACCCTATTTATCCTATACAGGTAGGGATCTTTAATCATACAACAACGGATGATACAATTTTGTTACAAAGTTCTATCTCAGATGATATGCACGCACAGTCATATCATTTGACACTGGCCTCTCTTTACAGCCTTTGTTTGAGATGCACCAGAAATATACATAGGCTAGTAACTGTTTAAATCCATGGTTCCCAATGCTTCGCCATAGTTTTAGTAGATAATATAAGTTTAGCTTAGATCTCCTACAACTGCTCAACACTGTTACTAAGATGAGAGTCGAAGCTTTGTTGTGTTTAACTAGAAAAGAGTCTAAAGTTACTTTGGAAGAATTTCAATTTTCTTTAACATAAAAGTATATCCAACGGTACTTTTTGATGAAAAGATGCTGGGAAACTCCTTTCCTTTAAGGGAAGTGGACTCTACTTCAAGAAAGTTCAAAATAAAGTAAGAACGAAATTCTGGGATGCAGGGAACACCGAGAAAGGGAACACCGAGAAAGGTATTTCACTAGCATCGACTCATGAACCCTTTGTACAAAAGAAAACTCATGGTTCAACCACAACTCATAAGGGTCTAATTGCCTGCCTTATGTAAATGGATTGCCTATTCACTAAGTCGATCGTACATATACTCTTAATGCTAAGGATTTTCAAGAACCCCCTTAATAAACAGTGTCAAGCCCAGGACAACTCCATTTCCTGACATTAGTTTTAGTTCGCTGTTCACTTATACTTCACTTTCTTTGGTTTTTGTGCGAACACAAATCCAACACACTTCTCCGGTCAAATGTCCACTAGTGGCACCACCATCACTTCCATAGTTGCCAAACCAACCACACAACACCATCTTAGTGTTGCTAACAGCATGTCAATTGTCACTTTACCTTTCTAAAAAAAAAAAAAGCAGCATGTCAATTGTACAACCCTAAAAAAATTTATGCAATCTTTGAGTAATGAAATCACACCAACACATTCTCACTCACCAATTCCACTCATCAACAACTCCACCACCGATTTCCCTTCTGACTAAGCCCTCTATTTATATATACGTTTTGAAATTCTAAAGGGTTTATTAATTAACGTATCAAGATGGTACGAACAGTACAGGACAACAGAAGTTCAGAACAAAAACTTCTATGACCTAAGTCCTCTAATTTCTTATTCGTCACAAGAAAACTCCCCGGCTTCGATTTGACCCAAAAGCACAACACCACCTTGACCCTGTAACTACAGACGCGGACCTCTCGTTTCATCCATCAGCTCTTCATGCTCCTTTTCTCCATTAACATCACTCTTCAGACACCTCTTACACCAGTGGAACTCTGCATCCCAAAATCAACACAAATTTCTTCATCCAAGACCACCATGTAAGCATCCATCACTCACCGTGGCAAAACCTAAGAATTTCCTTTACACATTTATCTACACCAATGGCACATAGATCAAAGAATGACTGCAGTGATTCCACCTTCCTCTACGTGAAACCAACCACTACAAATACACACACACGGTCACGCCACCACTAAAAGAGCTTCAGATTTCCCACTGAGAGCTCTGTAGAGAAGATTCCCAAGAATTATGTTATATGAAGAAGGGAAGAAGCAGGGAATGAGGGAGGATCCCTCTACTATTTTTCTTCTTCTGTTCTTTTGCTTAGTACATGTGCCAGGTTTTTGGTCCAAATTACACGTGTCACTTATTGATTCGTTCGATTGAAACATCAAACACATGTCTTTCACGTGTTTGGTTTATGGACAGCGGTATACACGAGACACATTTCTACCAAGTTTAGGAGTTCATCTAGTTACTAGCGAAATCAGAGTGCCTAACTAATATTCCATGCTAAGTTTGGGTGGCCATTCTCTGTCAAATACATTTTGTCTATAGGTTTTTCCCATCACATCAATGATTTATTAACTTTGTCAAAAAATAAACTAAAGAGAACGCTATTGATTACACATATAGAATTTAAACTGCTAGAGGAGCACTTGAACAAATTGGGTCAAAGATACTTTGTTAGACTCCTGAATTAAGACTACAAATAAGAAGCCTATGAATCACTCCACCTATTCCTTGGTGACTTGGTACCATGTCTTAATTAGTCCCTCTATCCTAAGTGGATGTCATTTATGCTTCCAAAGTAAGCAAAGAATGTTTTAATAAAATAATTTAATATACCTTTTACTCTATTTTGATATAAAGTATTGCTACTTATAGTACTTTCAGTTATTTTCTGAATATAAAAAATTTATTTAACGAAGGAATTAATTTGTATTCGATTTAGCACTAAAAATAAATAGAAATTTAATAGGGGTACAAATCCTATAGAGTAGTAAACAAAGAAGGGTATAGATTTCAGTTTCCATAGCTGGTATAAGTGGATTAGACATTAGTCTAGACATATTAGAGTTCTGGAGAGAATCAGACTCACCCCAAAGAAAGGTAACTAGGTTAATCAATTTTCACATGCTTTTTTTGTAAATGTGAAAGGAGAGATGAGAACCCTGAAAAACTATGTATTGTTTAATGCCATTAGCCACATAAACTAAATAATCATTGTGACAAATTTGACTTTGAAGTCTGCAAATCATGCTTCGACTTGCAATAATTCTTATAACGACTTCTGAAGTTTGAAACAATCCATCGGGATTGAGTTCCAAAGAATAAAAGGTCCTCCCTCCAAGGCCTTGACAGATACACATAGTTCCATCTTTCATTAGTAGAAACTTACCATTACCACAAATTATTCAGGAAACTAAAGAGAGAAAAGTTATGACAACGATCGATACCTCCAGTACACTTTTGAATCTTCCAAGAACCTCGTAACCTAGTTTCCTTGTGTCATCATCAAGTGAAGATATACTAACAACAGTAATCCCAAGCAAGCCTAAGCTTGCAAACTCCAACGGCTCAATAAAACCCATAGAAAGACAGTGAACTGAGAAGTGCAGAATAAAAATGGGATCGTACATGTGGAGTTTCTTGACATCTGCATTATGTACCTGCAGAAAATTTCATAGTTTTGAATTTTACAGAGTTGGGAGAAACTGCAGAAATATCCCTTAGTCCTTGTCCACCAAAAATTGAAGGAACAATCAAAGATTATGGAAAAAAGAATTATCATTAATAGGACTACCTCATATCTAAAGTCAGTATAATCCTTTTTAGGTTCTTTGAGAATGCCTGGACCAACTGTTCTATCATGTGGAAAATAAAGCATGGTAGTTGCACAAACTTTGGGGTCTATGGGAATGTTTTCTCTGAAGTAGATTCTGCGGTCGTCATCAATTGCTTCAGCTTCACTCAAATTACTTGAGATAGTCTCCCCCAGTTCATTTTCTTTTCTGACTTTCAGCAGAGCACTACCCCATAGGTAATCCAATTTAGCCATACTTCCTTCGCCCAAGTCATTAATCGAATTGATTTCATCCATTAAGCTATATATCTCCAAGTCAATTGCACTCATACTAGCACCATAAGAAGATAGTAGCAAGAAGACCAGTTCCCTCAAATTTATTCCAATGTCTTTTACATTATTCATATCACATTGTCGAGCCCTGATTTGGAAAAGCAACCTAAGCAACTTCACAAGTTCCAAATGCCGAGCACATTCCTCAGATAGTTTACAATTATCTTTTAAATTAAAGGCATCCTGATCAGCAAATTGAACATATGATCTCATGATGCTAGGCAAAGGAGTAAATATCATCCCAAAGTGAGAATGACCAGCAGTGATGTGTGAAGAACGGATGGTAGCTGCAAATTGAGAATGTGCAAGCAATAGTTGAATAATTGAAATGCAAGAGAACTTCCCCTCAGATACTGATGAGATAATAGCTCGGAGCATCCCCAGTGTCATAGGATCGTTAAACCTATGCAGAAGAGATGACTTACCAAGTTGCTCTACAAATGGAAGAGAATCCAAATTTAGAAGACAATCATGCATCTCCCTTGTTATTTCCATTACATTTCTTAGAATATATACTTCCAAATATCTAAATAAGGAATGGTTTCCAACTTCCATTTGCATGAAGTCAACAGCATTCAAAGAGCATCTCTTGACAATAAGCTGCCAGGATTGAACGAGCAAGTTCAAAAGCCGGATTCTTGCCAAGTCTAAAATGGAGCTGTCTTCTGAAGCAGTCACTTCTGCGTTTTTCTTCAGTAGAGACGGAAACTTCCTCTTCTCGGGGAATAGAAGTGTCCTACACAAACGTACTTTTGCAACAGTCCTGTTGACAACATTCAAAGACTCCTCAACTGGATAAGCACCATCTTGAGTGAGATCAAACTCCAGCAGATCAATAAAATCACTTGAGCAAACAGAATTGAATATACTCAAGCGTTTTTTCACTTTCACCAAATCGCCTCTTAATTCAAAGAACGATTGCACTGCAAGAACAGTATCAACGAGAAGACTACCTGAGACAAGATTCAGAAAATCATCCATTGACTGGTTCTCAAGATATTCCACCACAAATATCTCCCTGGAAACATAACTTTTCCAGATAGAGAAACCTTGCTTGAGTATTTTCCAATAAAAAGAAGCTATATGCTCATGAAACATGCAAAGCTGGCCCCCAAATTTTGCAGGAATTGAGTTTAAGTACAGGATGACAGTGGGAAGAAGCATTAGTGCCTCTTCATCAGAAAAATCACAAGTTGGCGGTACTGTACAAGGCTTGTCTGCCACATATTTGTTCATCCTGTCTGAAAATAACTTTCCGAATATAGATAGATGCAGGGGGCTTATATCAGCAACAAGAAACAAGATTTCAGCTTTTCTTTTGGTCATTTTGAGCATGCAATGAGAAAGGATATTTACATGAGTATTAGCCACAACTCTACACATATCCTTAAGAAAAGGATGGCTTTGCTTCTGCATAGCTTTATGTACTTTCACAATTTTTACAGTTTTGAGCAAACAGGCATCGGCAACATCAAGTTTAAATCGAATGGCAATATCATATACTTGCAAAAGGATTTTCTCATAGAGAGTGACATCATATTGTTCCTGCTGAATTCCCCAAAACAAATAAAGAGGCATCTTTTCAGGTGGCTGAGACATGTATGCCGCCAGATGATCAAATGCAGAACCAGCAATATGTAATCCAACAGAGAGAGCTGAAGTACGCCAAACAGAACAATCCTCGAGGTCAACTACAGACAGCATCCAATGGACCAATTCAAGCACCTCAAAGGGAGATATGAAATGAATCAATCTATGTAGAGCATATAATATAGGAACTAACGGTATTAAGTTCTTGGACTTCATGCATTCATTCATCTTGAGCTTAAATGTCAGAACCAGTTTCTTTACCACATTTTTGAATGAACTTACAACATGTATATTGGCATGGTAAGCTTCAGATAAAGAGCTTTGGCCATAGCAGAAAGACAACCAGAACTCAGAAGTAGCTTTTACCAAATTAAGCACATGATGATCCATCTTGCAAATTTTCGGTTTAGCTGATTCAACAAACTGGTCTACGTTGTCCTTAATTGTTTTATATGCAAAATCACTACTAATAGGGGATGGGTACTCCAGCACTGCTGCCACAGCAGGGTGATCAAGGATAGTTACAACCAACTCCTCAATAAAGTAAGTTGTGAAAGGAATAAAGGTGTCTGGACCACAAGAATTAGATTTTTCAGCCAACAATTTTTCTAACATGCCACTTAGGAGAAGGAAGCAAGCTGCGGAAAGCTTTTCAAGTCCCTCGAATTGCTCATTTCTATAAGATAACTGAGCTTGATTCAACCAAAACAGTAAATAGCGGAAACAGGAAAGAAGATGATCAGATGTCTTCTCTGAAAGCTTTGCCAGAAGCAAGTTTTGCAATCCTGATTGATCAGACAAATTCAGTCCATCAATATCCAGAACAGCTGGAAAGAGAACATAAAAAGGTGCATGCTCCAAAAATAGAGAAAATGCATCAGACTCATAGTCCATTGTTCTCCCACCACTTAATCTAGTTAAGGCCCTTTCCAGACCCGTGAAGAAGATTTCTGGCCATCTCTTAGAAGCATCATTCAGAAAACCAGGTTCTGAAAAAAACAGTTGCATCAACAGTGACAGAGGAACCCCAAGCAATTTATTCGAGACAGACACCATTAAAGGGAAATTTTGTATTATCTCAGCAGGTGTTGTGCAAGCAATTGAACAGCAAAACCCAATGGTTAATCCAACCAGACTATCATCGAACTCACTCTTAAGCAATCTTTGGACTTCACTAACAGTACGGGTAAAAGAACTGTCAGTATACACGACTTCCTTGATGTTGGAAGATATCGTGTAAGTTCCCTGCAAAATTTTCCGTGACAAATGTAGCAATCTATTGAACGGCCTCCACTCGCATGGACATTGAGAATCATCCAAGTCATATGGAGCATCAAGTCTCTCAGACAACTTCCAATCAATTATTGAAGATAAAAGTAATGGATCCACCTAACAAAGTTCAGGAAAGATATAAGCTGTCAAGCGGGGAAAGCAACTCAAGTGCTACCAATTCAAATCAAAAGAAGTACTTAAATGAAGGAAAGATCCTACCTGAGTCTCCAATAGATACTTTAAGGTATTGCACACGTATGAAGAAACCATCGACTTCTCAGAAGCAGAAATAGCACCAGATTCAGCAGTTACCAATGTTAGGCACTTATCCAAGATGCAGATAGTGAAAGGACTGAAATTAGGAGATATATCTGCAAGAAGTGTCAATAACTGTCAGAAAATTGAAAGTAATCTTTTTAAGCTACTGCTAAGTTCTTTTCACTTTTGCAGTATTTTGGCAAAGAAATTTACAAGCCATTTGATTAAATCAGAAATTTACAATCCAATTGAAGCCAGTCATGATGCACTGTGAATCCAATAGAAACTGAAGTACTAGATCAGAAACAGAAAAAACTAGAAGTGTTTTAACCAGTGAACAAGTAGAATAACAGTCAGGGCCCAGGAAAAAATTTAACGGAAGCACAAAATAATGGGAAATATTCAATAGTGTCAACTGAACAGAAAATATTCAATATATGAAGAAAAAGTAAAACCCATTTTAAACTATTTACAAAGACCAAAACACTGTATGAAACTTCAATTACCTTTGGTGCCCGGTATGCTACTTAAAGAAGACCTTAAAAGGTCCAAATAATAGAATAACTTATTGCCAGACTCAATTACAGCATCACGTAGGAAAAGAAGAACAGGTGAGGCCAATTTTCTGTAGACATCACACCCTATTGCTCCTCCAAGCATGTTCTCTTTGTTGTACCCAGGAATAAAGAAGAACCATAAACAAACTTCCTTTGGGTTTTTGTCAAATGCACCAGTACTATACATTGATGTCTTTGCTAGAATGTATGCTTGATCTTTAATGTCTCTGTTAGGTGAAAACATTAACAAGTCCAGAAATGGAAACAAATACTTGTACATTTGTGAGTGAGCTCTTGTTGCTATCTCACATTTAGAAGACCAACCAACATGTTCTTGGAGCAGAGATAATAGAGTTTGCTGCAACACAATTGGTAATGACAGTGGGTTGTTTGGCAGAATTTTGAAGAAATCAAACAATCCTTCCAACATATTAGGCATTGTTTTCTGCAAGAAAGAAAAATAATATCCAAAAAGTAAGCATTAAATATCAGGATTTCTCCATTTTGGTTTTTTCTATTTCAATTAGGAACTATTAACTTTGCCTGCACAAATTTATCCTCATAAATCAGATTACTACATATACAACAACACCACATACCCAGTGTAATACCACAATTGAGAGTCTGGGAGGGTAAGATGTATGCCGACCTTAGTACTACCTTTGCGGGGCAGATTACTACATATATACCATCTTAAACACCAGAGAAATTCCAGCTTCAGGGAACATACGAGAAGAAGAAGAAAGGAAAATTCAACAAAAGAATTCCAAATATAAATGGGCTTAATAACATGGATGTCTGAAGTTCTACCTAGGAACGTGAGGTGAAGTTAAAAGTTTATGAGACTGGCATCCTTAAATTCAAACCACATGCTCCAAAATCACTGATTGATCCACCAAGAAAATGACATAGTTTAAATGAGAACATATAGATAGAGGACCAGTGGATCTACACTTCTACAGTCATGCAACACGCAAGTGAAATATCAACACCCATGCTTTCTTTAAAAGCAGTATTCCTTAGGGAGTAAATAATATATGGAATCATATACAGTAAAGAAATCAACCTTGATAATACAATGTTAGCCCACATAACCATTTCATGAAAAGTGTGCTTTTGAGGTCCCGGCGAACATTGTTGAACAAGTAATACGACTGTGCAAAAAGCAGTAGACCTAACTTGGTCACTCACAGCATCAATTGGCTTATGTAGGCATCAACTTAATATGATACAGCTACAGTTAATACAGTCAAACCAAAGGGTTACTGCAGATAAGCAAAAAAAAAAAAACAGTTTTTAGATGCAAAATTTTAAATTTCCTCAATGCAATTAAAAGCTTCCTCTTTGATTACACAAAGTATTTTTCCCACACGCCAGCACAACTAGGACTCATGAGGTTGAAGCTTACATAATATATTGTTAAAGCATTAAGCAACTTGGCATAGAATAGCACTTCTGCGTCTTCTATGGTAGAGTCCAGCAAGGGAGAAGAATGAGAACTCCAGAGTTCTGTTACAAGCTTTACAAAATATGCTTCATCTTTAGAATCATCCATGTCATCTCCAATTGTGATTGCTTCATCACCCAGGGGCAGAGCTGCATCAGGGGAGTAACTAAACCCCCCTATAATAATATCTGTATCCTCATTTGCAACATCAATTTTCAGCTTCTTCCTACAGCTCATCTTATCTCCTATTTCAGAATTTGCTGGTCTTTTCAAGCATTTCTCAAGACCTTTGTAAAATTTGTTCAGTGAAGAGAGTAACGAGAACAGAACTTGAGGATCAGGGAGCAAAATCCTAACTGCATTCCAGATATCTTGCTTGAGGGATTCACATTTGTGGATCATTTGACCCTGGGAAGACAGCACACTGTTTAAAGCACCAATTAGTAATTCCAACAATTTCAGAACCTCCAACACAAGCTTCAAAGTTCCATGTTTCACTAGAGGATCCGAATGAAGTAAACCTTTATTAATCACCAGTCGAGAGAAGGATCGTGGTCCAATGCACTTCATGATATTTTGCACTTCTGGGCTGTTAAAAGTTAGCGGCTCTTGCGTTTGAGAATCAAGAAAATCAAAGACAAGTCCATCACCAACAGAGGAGAGCACATTTGCTGCCAAAGAAACTGAAGCAAACCTGCAAGTAACTGAGTCACAATGGACAAACAACAAAAATACCAATACTAATATTCAAAGATAAACTCAAATTAGTAATATTATCTAACCAGTTCCGGGATGAAGGGTCTTCAAGACAGTATGGGAACTCATCCAGATAAGCTGAACCAAAAGATGGCTTCCCCTTAACAATTGCCAAAAGCAGGTTTCTGTGATTCTCAATCTCTCCAGCTTTTAACTTCTTCATAAGGCCCAATAATCTTTTCGGGTTTCCTCTCAATGGACTGGGTACCCTCTTCAAATCTGGCATCAACCCATTCGAAGGATCAGTACATACCATATTTAACACTTCATGAGCTAACTCTGCATCCAATCCACCACCCACTCGTCCCGAAATGCTAGCAAGCTGCTCCAAAGTTACACTCCCAAAGAGCACACTTCTAAGCCCAGTGGGCACCAATGAATCAGGAACGAGAACCCTATCACGCAAAGTGGACAACACATAAACCACGGTATCCTCATCATCATTTCCCAACCCACGAAGCACTCCAGAGTACATATCCTTCTGCTGCAACACTCCTCTCAACAACCTAGCATTTCCAACCTCCAAAAACGATAGAGCAAAACCAACAAAAGCCTTCCTCGTTGAATGATGCTTCTTCTTCCCTTCAATTTTCTTGGCTTTCCACTCAGCTAATCTCCCAAATACAGGCATTTTAAAATCAAAACTCTTCGCCACTTCCCACGCCATCCACGAACTACGCCTCACTATAGAAGCCAGCAAAGAAAGCACAGCACGTTGGCGCTTCGCCTCTTTACTATTCAATTCTTTATACAAATCATTCATTCTCTTTTCCACAATTAATTTCGCAAACTTATCTAACGCACTCACTATTACATGGTCTTTATCTGCTCTGTTTTTACCGTATTCATGATTGAAAAATAAAGCAATCAAATTGAGAACAAAGTAAAGTCCAGTTTTGCTTTTTCGAAGATCCCAAGCTTGTTCAAGCTCGATACACTTGGATGAATTCCGAATGTATGAACTGAGATACTCGGGTCCTGTTTCGGACTTGAGAAGTTTGATGAACTCTTTTGAAGCATCGGAAGAGAGTTGGAAATCTGTAGAGGTTAAGTTACGAAGAAGCTCTTTCAGTTTATTCTCCAACTGTAGAGGTATTTTTGCTGCTTCTTCCATTGTTCCAGCAATTCAAACACAATGCGAAAGCCCTCAATTGGAATAAACACTAGAAAAGCATAAATTTGCTTTTGTTCAACTGAGATGAATGAAGAATTTTTCCATTAAAAGTGGATTTAGCTTGGGGTTTTAGAATTAGGGCTTTGTTATTATTACAGTATGAATTGGAAGTGGCCGCGAACAAGATTTTAGAGTTTTTGGCTAAAAATACCCTTTTAAGTATGATTATAATTTAAAAGGCATCCTTAGAGTTTTCTTCTGGACAAAAAGTAGCCTTCTTGTTTGCTAAAGTGACCAATTTACGTACCCAACGTTAATAAACTACAGAACCTAAGTACTTGTGGAAAAAACTTTAGTTAAAAGAGAACAAAAATAATAGTTTTAATATGAAATACTTGATTGATATAAATTTATATATTAAAGTAAAAGAACAACAAGGAGTAATGTAATAATAGTAGTTTCTCTATCATTTCTTTATTTTCAAAAGTGGATATGTCTATTTATAGCGAAAGAAAAATTATATCCAATTTACAAGAGGTGGAGTATGATATTTATTGTTATCAAGACACATGGCATTCACTTTATGACACATGGACTTTTATGTGCCCTGATAACACTCCCTTTTGGATGTCCATGTAAAAAAAAAGAAACTTTCTGAATATGCATTTGAGTGTTGCCCATTAAAAACCTTACCAGGAAAAATTAGTAGGATAAAAACCTTGGTTGAGAAAAAAAAGTACAGCGCGTAATCTTACTCCCCCTGATGAAGATCCCGATTCAACTTATTCAATCTTCGCATTCTAATCTTATGTACCATCTTCTCGAAGGTTGAAGTTGGTAAAGATTTGGTGAACAAATCTGTTGGATTGTCACTGGAGCGGATCTGTTGCACATCAATATCACCATTCTTCAATCATGCGTGAAGAATAACTTTCGCGAAATGTGCTTCGTTCTATCTCCTTTTATAAAGCCTTCTTTTAATTGAGCTATGCATATTGCATTATCTTCAAATATGACTTTAGGAACCTTGATATCGAGCTTCAGGGCGCATCTCTCTTTGATGGAATGTATCACTGATCTCAACCATATGCATTCTCTACTTGCCTCGTGGATCGCTATTATCTCAGCATGATTAGAAGAAGTCACAATGGACTGTTTTATCGATCGCTATGATATTGCAGTATCTCCATATGTAAACACATAGCCTATTTGAGATCGCACTTTATGTGGGTCAGATAAATAACCTGTATCTGCATGACCAACAAGATATGGACTAGCTCTATTAGTATAAAACAAAGCCATATCAATAGTCCCTTTTAGGTACCTCAATATATGCTTAACTCCGTTCCAATGTCTTCGCGTAGGAGAAGAACTATACCTCACTAGCAAATTAACAGAAAATGCTATATCCGGCCTTGTAGCATTAGCGAGGTACATAAGTGCACCAATAGCACTGAGATATGGTACTTCGGGACCAAGAATCTCTCCACCCTCTTCCAAAGGTCGGAATGGATCTTTACTTACATCAAGTGATCGAACAACTATTGGAGTACTTAATGGATATGTTTTGTCCATGTAAAAACGTTTTAAAACCTTCTGGGTTATAGGCAGTTTGGTGAATGAAAACCCCGTCTGTTAAATGTTCAATTTGCAAACCAAGACAAAGTTTTGTCTTTTCAAGATCTTTCATTTTGAATTCTTTCTTTAGATATTTAATTGCCTTTTGGACCTCTTCTGGAGTCCCAATGAGATTTATATCATCCACATAAACAGCGAGTATAACAAACCCTGACGTCGTTTTCTTAATGAAAATACAAGGACAAATAATCTCATTTATGTAACCTTCGCTTTTCAAGTACTCACTTAGGCGATTATACCACAAACACCTTAATAATTTTAAACTGTACAACGATCTTTGTAATCTGATCGAAAATAATTCTCGAGATTTTGAACTATATGCTTCAGGCATTTTTAATCTTTCTGGAATTCTCATGTAAATATCATTATCAAGTGAACCATAAAGATAAACTGTAACCACATCCATTAGATGAATTTAGGGATTCATTCACAGCAAGACCAATGAGGTGTCGAAATGTTATTGCATCCATAACAGGTGAATATGTTTCTTCATAGTCGACACTGGGTCTTTGAGAAAATCCTTGTACAACAAGGCGCGCCTTGTATCTTATAATTTCATTTTTCTTATTTCTTTTACGTACGAAGATCCATTTATAACCAACTGGTTTTACACCATCATCCTGACGTCGAGCTATTTTTCGTAGGACCCCCTACAGTATTGTCACCGCAGTAGAGTTTAACCACTAAGTTCGGGATAGATTGGTGTGGTTCCTTAGTAGTTTCCACCGCATGTCCAGGGTTGAGCCCTGGGATTTGACGGCAGACTTAAAAATCCACCTACAGACGCTTTACGCCCAATCATTCCAGATAACGCTTGCATCCTCTGTATTACCGCGGCCGCTGGCACAGAGTTAGCCGATGCTTATTCCCCAGATATCGTCATTGCTTCTTCCTTCTGGAACTTGCCATTTTGGCCAATCTTTTCTTCGTCGGTATTCTTCGACAGATAGAGGTTCAAGGTCCTCATTATCTTGCATAATATTTAGTACAACATTATATGCAAAAACATTATCCACCGTAATTTTTATCGATCTAAATTTACCTCATCACTAGTAGAACTTATTGAAAGTTCTTCATTCACTTGAGTCTTGGGATCGTTGATTTCTTCAAGAATATCAGAATTAATCAGATTTTAAGTCTCTTCAGAAGAATCTTGTATAATATTATCTTTATCATTCTTCGTGTTTTTTTTTCTAGGATTTTTATCTTTTGAACCCAATGGCGTTTTAGGCATGCTTGGGATTCAGAAGCTATGACATTAGTAGATGGTCCTTTTGGGACTTCAATTCTGACAGGCACATTCACTGCAGGGATATGTGACTTAGTTATCCTTTTCGAATCAGTGAATGCATCTGACATTTGATTTGCTAGTTTCTGTAAGTGAATGATCTTCTGGACCTCATTTTCACATATGGGGATACGTGGATCAAAATAAGATAATGATGAAACTATCCGCGCAATTTCTCTTTTCAGTTCACATTTTTCTCTCCCTAATTGCGGTAAATTTATTTCATCAAATCGACAATCTGCAAATCGAGCAATAAATAAATCTCCCGTCAATAGTTCAAGATAGCGAATTATAGAGGGTGACTTGAACCCAACATATATTCCTAATCTTCGTTAAGGGCCCATCTTAGTGCGCTGAGGTGGTGCAACTGGCACAAATACAACACATCCAAAAATTCGTAGATGAGCAATATTTGGCTCATGACCGAGGACCAACTGTAACGGGGAGTACTTATTATAATGAGTTGATCTGAGACAAACAAGTAATGTCGTATGTAAGATAGCATGACCCCAAATAGTAGTGGGCAATTTCATTTTTATAAGTAGTGGTCTTGCTATCAATTGTAGATGCTTAATAAATGACTCAGTGTAATACCCGTACTTTTTCTAGCTTAAATTTTTTTTCCAAGAATGTTAGAAGCTTTATTTGAAAGATGAATCCACTTTTGAACATGTGGTATTTTTAAGATTTTCACTTTTTGTCATGTGAGAAATTCAATAAGTCTTCTATCGATACCAAATTCGCCCAAATCCGACACCTGGGCAAAGAGTTAGAGCCTTTTTAGTGAGACAGTGAATCACCTGAGCCTTTAGCACGTCGCGGAGATAGCTCAAATGGAAATTGTATATATCCAGTATTGCTCCGCGATAGTAGGGCGTCGCGCCAAACTTTCAGGTCGTCGATAAGGTAGCAACGGGATAGCTCCGCGTCGCGCCACCGTGCAATTTCCCATTTGTCACTTTTCAGTGACTTGGCGCGATAGTGGCGCATCGCGCCAAGGATGAAAATCAAAAAAAAATCTCAAAAATTAAAGACGTGTCCTAGGGTTAAAAGGGTCAATTTCCCACCCTATATAAGCCTTACAACACGAGATTTGGCCATAATTCAGCAGCTTATACTCAAATACTCTCAAAAACTCTCAAGAACAAGCCCTAGGATTTTCATAGAAAGTTCAATTCCAAGGGAATTCACCGTCAAATTTCAAGAATTTCTCCGTCAATCTTCGTAGAATCACAAGCTAAGGTATGCATAGTGTTCATTCATGGAATCCTTTCGTCCATGAAGTCCAAGAATCTCTTTTCTAAATTCAAGTTATGGATTTTCTTTATGAATTTCATGATTGGATTGCTCTTGTTCATGTTGATATTGACTAATTGCATTATAATCCATGTTTGATGATAAATTGCATATGTAATCGATTAGTAATGATGTAGATTCATGTAAACCTAGGATTAAAACCCTTGGATGATGAAATTAGAGATGAATAATGATGTTTGATTGTTGTATAATATTGTTTACACATTCTATGCCTATTATGTGATTGATTAAATGCCTAGATGAAGGAAACATGCCCAACTAGTATGATATCGTAAAATCCCCAATCATGTACAAGTTTATGCTTGTCACATGTTTAACAAAATGCTTCAATATATGAATTATGAATTGTGTTGTTGGTCGTGTGTTCGCGTAAGTCATGTTATGTCAGTTTCTTCTCATCGAGTCCTGGGGGTACTTGTACCCGAAACATTAGTTGTGTACCTAGAGCCATGTCATGTTTTCACGATACTCTCACTCAAGTCATGATCCATAGAACTCAGTCAGTCATGTGACTCAGGAAAACCCAGAAATCTCAGTAATCTCAGTAGTTCAGTAATATCAGTAACCACAATATTCCTAGTCAAAAATCAGTAAATTTAGTATCCTAGTCAGTCCTCAGAACTTAGTACATTCCGTCAGTCAACAGAACTCAGTAAATTCAGTTTAGCTCCGCTAGACAATACCACTAGTATCAGTTTAATTCAGTTAATCAGCTCAGTTCAGTTCAGTGTCTTTCAGATGAGAGTAGGATTCAGCACCGAGCGAGCCTAGGGATGGGGACTTACCCGCTAGATAGGACTGAGATCCCTAGAAGCAATCCCTAAGTTTCAGAACTACGTAGCTAGCGTAGGTACAGATGTCACCCGATAGATAGGACTGACATACTCAGAGATCACCCGTTAGCACATTTAAATATATAGGACTGATCCCAGGGGTCACCCGCTAGATTAGGACTGACTCCACAGCAGTTGTCTTTACCAGTGGTGCGGTATTGATACCCTTCCAGCTGGGGTTACAGGTTGGACCCCAGTTAGCTTAAGTATGGGGCATGTCGGTTAGATGAATATATCCCACAATTATAGTCTTAGTCTCAGTAAAAAAATATTTGATAGTTCTTCAGATTCTAGGACTGTCAGATATAGTCAATCCTTGTTATTATAAATAGACTACGGGATCACCCATTAGATAGGACTAATCTCAACTATGGTCAATCAGTAGCAACATAATCAGATTCAGAGATCACCCGCTAGGTAGGACTGATCTCAGACTAAGTCAAATCATCTTGATTATTATCAGTATATTAAGAGATCACCCACTAGATAGGACTGATCTTAAATTCAGTTACTCAGATACAGTACGAAACTCAGCTAGTTCCATCAGAACTCATGTAATTCAGTCTTCAGCCTCAAGACTGTCAGATACAATCAACCAGACCAGTTCTTCATAATCAAAATTATCAAACACAATTATCCATGTATCAGTACCATAGTATCAGTCCCTCATTATTCAGTAATACAATATTCAGTCCCAACACGATCTCAGTTGCAGTTACGTAGTCATTCATGTATTCTCACGTTCATGTTAGTCAGTCAGTTATATTTGTTCATGCATATGAACCCCATGCATTTAGCCTACCTCACTTGCATACCAGTATATTCAAAGTACTAACATATTCGCGCTATGGTGTCTTATACCATAGGTTTAGAGACACGAGCTCCAGATCAGCAGTAGATTTCAGTCTCAGCAGTCATAGTTAGAAGTGAGTCCTCATCTTTCGAGGACATGATGATTATATTAATATTTTAGTTTCCAGTTTATTTTAGTAGATGGAGTTAGTTGGGGACATGTCTCATCAACTCCTTATTCAGACAGTTTAGAGGCTTTCAGACTACAGCATGTCAGACAGTTATTTTAGTTTGTTTTGGTATTGTCATACTATTTTCAAACATTGTGTTATCAGATGTTTGTTCAGTATTGAACCTTATGGCCTTTCAGTTCATGTTTTCATATTATCATGTTATATTATGCAGTGTACAGGTACATATATCATTCGTGGGTTAGCTTGTGGTCCTTCGAGGTCATGAGCACTGTGTAGTGTTCCGATTTAGAAAATCAAGGCGTTACACTCAGCAAGGCTATTTTGAGTATGAACATAAGCTACTGGATGTTCAACTCGTATCCCAACTGATATACAATAATTATCAAAAGCTTGGGATGTAAATTCTCCCACATTATCGAGATGGATAGCCTTAATGGGATAATCTGGGTATTGCATCCTTAATCGTATTGTTTGTGCCAATAATTTCACAAACGCTAGGTTACGAGATGACAAGAGGCACACATGCAACCATCTTGAAGATGCATCTATTAGGACCATAAAATATTTAAATGACCCACTAGGTGGGTGAATAGGCCCACATATGTCCCCATATATACGTTCTAGAAATAGAGGGAATTCGACGACAACTTTTAGTGGCGATGACCTAGTTATCAGTTTGCTTCAATATCGTTTTCTACTTTCTTAAGGAACGCCTGATAAAGTTTTACTAGATGCTTTGACATACGACAGGTATGCGACCAATGCCCTTTTCCTCTACATTGATAATATTTACTTTCAGAGTTCATCTTTTACGCTGCTTCAGGAGTTTTCCCCTTCTTTTTGCACTGCTGGTGCTGAGGGTTATTATTTATTGCAAGGCGATCACCCTGATTAAAATACCTTCCACGACCACGACCACGATCAAGACTGGGGTCAGGACTTCTTTCACGCCTCGTTGGGCTAAAATTTATAGCATTCATTTTTGGGAATGGAGCAGTACCGGTAGGTTGACTTTCATGATTTTTCATTCAAAGATCATTATGTTGATCAGCAATAAGAAGATGAGAAATCAGTTCAAAATATTTTTTAAATCCCATTCTCGGTACTGCTGCTGCAGGAGCATACTCGAGGTGGAAAAAATAGAGAATATTTTTCTAACATGTCATGATCTGTGATATCTTTCCTCATAAACTAAACTGTGATTTAATTCTAAACATCGTAAAATTATAATAGTAATATTCTTAAAATCTTGCAACCTCAGATGGGTTCATTCATAACGAGTTTGTGGAAGAATGACCATCTTAAGGTGGTCGTATCTTTCTTTTAAATTGTTCCACAATACAAGGGGATCCTTAATCGTGAGGTATTCCATTTTTAAACCTTTGTCAAGATGATGACGAAGAAATATCATGGCATTGGCCTTGTCTTGATTTGATGTCTTATTGTTGTTTTTTAAGGTGTCTGCCAGACCCATCGCATTTAAATGTATTTCGGTATCCAGTGCTCAGGACATATAAGTTTTACCCGATATATCCAGGACACTAAATTCACGTTTGAAAATATTAGACATTATTTAAGAAAATTAAATACTAACTTTTAAATATCGTTGAAAAGTTTTTGCAGAGGCTCGTGCTGATAACGTGATATAAATTTATATATTAAAGTAAAAGAACAACAAGGAGTAATGTAATAATAGTAGTTTCTCTATCATTCCTTTATTTTCAAAAGTGGATATGACTATTTATAGCCAAAGAAAAATTGTAAATTTTATCCAATTTACAAGAGGTGGAGTATGACATTTATTGTTATCAAGACACTTGGCATCCACTTTATGGCACATAAAATTTTATGTGTCCTCATAACATTGATTAAATTTAACGTGATTATTATAAATAAAATATCATATTAAGGTGCTACGATTAATTCTTTTATAATATTGACATTACTAGTTAAATCTTGAAGTATAGTTTTTCTTTTTTATTGCTTTTTTATTTCTCATCCAATACTTGTATTGGAGTCCAATTAAATTCTCTCTAAAAAGGACAATTTCATATTCAAAGGGACTCAAATTCGAGACATTTGATCGACTAAATTCTCTCTAACAAAGGCAACTTCATATTCAAAGAGACTCAAACCAGAAAACTGTGGTTAAAATGAAGGTACTTACCCCTATATTACAATCTTTGTTGGTAAATCTTAAAAGTACCTTACACAAATAAAGATTCGAATATTAAATGTTTGTTAATTTATTTGTCTTACTTTCCTCTTTTTTCGTTTGAAGAATAATATGTGTTTCATTTGTAGTAACTCATCAATTATAACATTTTTCAAAGTATATTTTAATATTTTTTATATATATTTTTAGCTTAAGATCATAAAATTTTAAAATCTTTTTCACTTTCTTAATTCTATATTGAATCAAAACTATACATGAAGCCCAAAAAGGCTAGAACCTATGCTCAATAATTCAACAAATAGTTGTATAGATTATCCTTTTTTTGGGTGAAACAGGCAGAGTTCTATTTATAACACAAAAACATTTACAAGCCTAGTTGTGATCGAGTCACAAGCGTAGTAGTAAAAGTAGGAGTCCTATTTACATCCTGTATGGGACTAATATAATACACACTTAGGTGAACAGTTAAAGTGCTCACCCGCCTAACTAACAATACTCCATTCATATCAGCATACAAAATGTCACTGAGTGACTGTGGTAGAGTCCAAAACAGCATAGTAGTAGAGGTTGTACTAGGTAATCTTTCCAATCCGTCAACTAGCCTATTCTACTCCCTGAAAAACTAGTGCAATTGAGGATTATCCAGTGCGTCCAGGAGGTACCTGTAATCAGATATTAAAGTTGAGTTAGATATCAAAGTTGAATTAAGATATGTATTAGAATGTAGCTGGACTAATTGTAGAGAGTTTATCCCAATTTCTAGTAGAAAAATGTTTTTCTGATAAGCAAGCTGGAGTCCTAATAACAGAGCGTGAGTTTCTCATTCCAGGACATCTGTAGCAGCGCAGGTTCCATGAAAGCCTAATACCCATTCCCCTTTATAGTTCCTGAACATATCACCTAGGCCGAGTTGATACTGATTTATAGATGAGGTCTCAGAAGCACAATCAGAATTTAACATGTATTTTTCTTGCGCGGGTGGTTTCTACTTAGTATACATCGCAGTCCTAGTTTTTCCAGGGCCTGTAGGGCCTGCTAGGAACCAAAATTCTTCGATCATTTGTGATACGTCCTTTAGAGATGGTAAAAAAAGAATGCCTTTAAAAATAAATTTATTTCGCGCAAGCCAGATATGCCAAATGCAAAAAGTCATGTAGATCTTAGAGGGTGTGCGTAACCACATCCCTTCAAAGGGGTTTAAATGGAGGTGAATTAGATCATGCAACCATCGGGACGGATGAGTATCAGCTGAGAGGAGAGTACTCAGCTGATGTATGACACCTAACCCAGTCCATATTGGTGCAACCTTTAGACAAAGGACGAATAGGTGAGCATTTATTTCTTCAGCCATAGTATTGCAAAGCCTACACTTAGGAGAATCTATAACTTTACTATGGTATAGCAATCTAAAGTTAATTATTCATCCATGATTCAGTAGCCACAGGAAATATTTTAATTTTGGAGGGACCTAAAGTTTCCAAATTGAAGTAAAGGAGATTAGGTTCTGAGGTATGAGATTGTTCTGATAATTTGTTTTGTGTACACTTTCTAGGGTTGTGCTACATGATTTTACAAAAAAAGCCTCAGTGGTAGTCAAGCCCCAAGTGAAATGATCAAAGGAGCTGGTAAATCTGGGAAAGTATACTTGTTGAATTCGGGAGATCATCGAGTCAGGTAATTGGATTGATAATCTGGAGAAATCCCATGTGTCTTCCCTTCTTACACCTGAGATATGGTAGGATTTCTCTCGACTCCAAAGAGGCCCATGGATTTGGTTGCGAATAAGGAAGTTTGGCTCAACCTATGCGCCGTTAAAAAAGCTAATGAATTGTCCGTTGGCAGGTTGCGAACGGAGGCCCACCTGACAGTGGCTCCAGCCCATTTTTAGAACTTTTCAGGTAGTTGAAAACGCTACAGAGGATGGGGTACGGTCCGAGTTGGGCGAGTAATTACCTTTTAAGAGGCTATCCCAGAGAGTATTCGAGTGGAAAACTCGCCAAGCCGTAGCTGCCAGAAGTGCATTATTTTTTATTTGAAGATCTTGAATACCCAATCCCCCAATATCCTTAGGTTTTGTAAGAGTCGACCATTTCAGGAGGTGAATCTTCTTCCTGGTTGTGGTGGATCCCAAAAAGAAGTTTCACTCACAACGTTCTAAGCATTTGATAATGTATGTTGGGATCTTGAGGAGTTGCATGAGGTGATTAGGGATCCTGTTAAGGGTGGATTTGATTAAGGTACCTCTACCCACAGGAGATAGAAAAGTAGTTTTCTAGTTACTCAGACGCCTTCGGAAGTTGTCAATGAGAAATTGGTAATCTGCTCTGGTTAGCTTGGTGTTTAAGATTGGGAAGCCTAGGTATTTCCCAAAAGCTGACCCTTCCAAGATATTTAAGGAGTTCACAACATGATTTCTTTTAGCAGCAGGAGTATTTCCCGAGAAAAATATTTTGGATTTAAAGTAGTTAATTCTTTGACCCCGAGACTGCTCAAAAGTGTGTCATAATAGTTTGGATTGTATTTATAGTCTCATCATTTAATTCTCCACATAAAATAATGTCATCTGCGAAAAGAAGGTGAGAGAGTTGAATTCCACGTGGGGAGAGAGTAATGGGTTTCATAAAAACTGGTCTAGATATTGTAGGAGTACAAATACATGACATTATAAGTTTGATGATATTTAGAGAAAAGTTAAAGAACAGGAGGGTGTCGCGTATAAAGGACCATTCAAGTCGGTTGAAAGCCTTTTCTAGGTCAATTTTTAACATCATGTAGTGTTTTCGACCTTTGTTTTTTTTAAAGAAATGCAGCAATCCATGGACAACTATTACCTTGTCTGAAGCCCTTCTTCCAGCCAGGAAGCTAGATTGAGTTGGCCCAATCAGGTCTTGTAGGAAAGGGTTGACTCTATTCACTAAAATTTTTGTCATTACCTTATAGATTGTATTGTAAAGGCTTATTGGCTGGAACTGAGTGATAGTTGCTACACTAGTAGGTTTTGGTACTAAGCATATATAAGTCTAATTTACTCCTTCCGGTATGGTCCAGCTGGTAAAGGCTGTGGAGCAGAATTGTTGTACTAAGCTCCCCACAATCAACCAATACTTTTGAAAGAAGAAAGGGTGCAACCTGTCCGGTCCCGGAGACTTAAAAGGTTTGAAGAAATTGATGGCTGCCACAACTTCACTCGGATGCACGGGGAGCTCTAGATGGTCACATGCCGATGAAGGAAGAAGCAGGTTGGAGTACGTAGGTACTTGTTAGAACAGACAGTAAGGTCGGACGAGTAGAGTTCATGAAAAAAATTTTGAATATATTTTTCCAGGTTTTGGTAACCCTCTACCCAGTTCCCTACCTCATCTCTAAGTGCCATAATTCGGTTTCTACGCCTTCGATTCAGGGCTGACAAATGAAAAAACTTTGTATTTGCATCTCCCTCGTTAAGCCAAGACACTCTTGACATAATTTTCCAAAATTCATGTTCAAGGAGGAGAAGATCTTTGTAGCCCTTAGTAAGTTGAATTTCTAGATTTTGAAAGAAAGAACTATTAGGGTAGAAAGGCGATTCCTGGATTCCTGCTAGCCTAGTGACGAGGCGTCTTTTCTTATGAAATATATTTACAAACACATTGTTGTTCCAATTTAGGATATCCTCTTGAAAACAAAGAATGAATGGCATGAAGATATTATTGGAAGCATCCCAAGAGTGGGAGACTACAAGCGGGAATTGAGGGTGGGACGTCCACATTGACTCTAACCAAAACGGTTTGTTCAGTATTGTTTGTGGATTGGATAATTGAAGAAGTATAGGGTAGTGGTCTGAGTGGATGCGAGACAAGTGCTTGACATGGGCTTTCGGGAAAGCTTGTACCCAAGCAGCGTTACTATTAAATCTATCAAGGCGCTCTAGGATAAAATGATTGCTATGCCTCCGATTCGTCCAAGTAAACTTGCTACCACTAAAGCCTAAATCTATTATTTTGCAGAAGTTGAGGCATTGTATGAACCTATCAGTCCTATTTATTCCAATAGTCTACCCCCCAAATTTCTCAGTTGATGTAGTGACTTCGTTAAAATCTCCACCCAGTAACCAAGGTCCCGAGTGACTATCCGACACCATTTGTAGGTTTTCCCATAGGTTGACCTTGCTAGCCGTATTATTACAAGCATAAACAGCGGAAAATAACCATTCAAAAGGTGAAGGTATTACCTGAACCATGCAGTGAATCTCTTGATGCATTAGGGACACACTTGAGATATTGAGTAAGTCATCATGCCAGAGGAGTGCCATGCCTCCAGCTCGTCCTCCAGCTCGTCCCTTAGCCGGGACTGCTAGGACATTGGAAAATCTAAACTCGTGCGGCAGAGACTGGTGACTTGTTCTATGCGTCTCAAGTAACACCACAAGAGCAGGCTTATGATTGGCTATAAGTTCCTTAAAAGCTGGCCTAAAATCCTTAGATATAGAGCCTCTACATTTCCAGATTATAAAATTCATAGGCTTATAAAGACGGTACTGAGCATTAGCACGACATGCAAAATCAGAGTCATGGTCCCTCTCTCTTAGAAAGGGACTCATTATCACAACATATTTCCCCACTGTCGGGTTCATTGTGGGCCTTACATGGACCGAGCATTTGAACATATTTTGGTGACCGTTTACATTTATTTTTCTTGCATGGTGCTCTTTGAGCAGGAATACGCGTACCTGACCCAGGTGGGTAGAGATCATAGTTCCCGCTTTAGTTATTTTTGTGTCGGCTTAACTTTTGCTTCTCAAATTAGTTCTTTAATTTTTTACCTCTAGTGTTTATTTAATGAAAAATTATAACTTTATCTATGACCTATTTTGCAAATCAAACCTTTTTAGAGAATATTTGTCTTGGGGTAAATGTTTAGTATCATCAAAACTCGCAAGATAATTCTTTTAGAATATTTTATTTGAGGCATAAATTTAATAGGAGTAATAAAAAAGGGTCAAAAATATTCCTAAATTGTCGAAATTGAGCAAAAATATCATTCATTATTTTTTTGGCTCAAAAATATCTCTCCATTAAATTTTTGACACAAAAATATTTCCATATTAATTTTTTGACTCAAAAATATCCCTCTCTAATGGAATGACTCTAAACACATCTCGTGGACGAAAAAAGCCATATGACTAATCCATGTCAGCGACCACGTGAATAATCACCCCATTAATTATTAACTTATTTTTTATCCATTTAAAACCCACCATCAAACTCAATTTTCATGTACAATTCGACCAAAGTAAGCAACAATAGTTATATAGAAAAACACCCCAAGAATAAAAGGAGCACAAAAAAAAAATTTCTTTTGAACAAACCTATATCAAAATAAGCAACAACAGTTTGAATTAAAATGGATATATCCTTGTTTAACACAACTTATGCTCTTAAAAAGTAGGAAAAACCCACAAAAAAGAGAGCTCAAAATAGCATTCTTTAAACAATGAAACACCACTGAAGTAAGCAGAAATTTAGTATGCATGATTCAATAATAGAAATTCAAAAGTAAAAAAATAAAAAAGAACAGACACATTTTGAGTTTCTACCATGAAAGGCTCGCTAAAAAATAATGCATATATTGCTACAAAATACTTCATAGCTAAATACGAAAATTTTTGTGGCTAAACACTTTAACCACAAATTTTTTTTCGTAGCATTCGTAGCTAGATGTAGCATGGTTAAAAGTGAGCTACAGACTTTACATGATCCATGGCTAAGGACTAATACTTATAGCTACGAGATATTTTGTGTTGTAGCCGTGACGATGAAAAGTTTTTGCCACGAAAAATATACTGTTCTTTTGCCACCATGAGAAAATTTTGTAGCTATCTTTATCTTATAGCCACAAGATATGTATTTACAGCAAAAGCAATTTTCATGCAACTTCAAATTGCGTGGCTATTTTTATAACTTAGTCCCGTGAAAATACTTATATTTAGCTTTAATTTAAAAAAACATAGCTGTTATTTGAAATATTTGTCACAAAAATTTGAATTGTAGCTATGCTTTTAAAACCCAAGTTTAGCTACAAATTTAAATTTTCATAGCAATAAGCGACACAACAATTGGAGCTAAAAATTTGTATTGCATTGCATTTTGATAACAAGAAATTTGATTTATTAGTTACTAGTGAAACTATCCGCGCTTCGGGCGGTTATAAACAAAATTCAATATAATAAGTAATTAATTTTATAAAATAACAAAATTAATTCCTACTAATCAAATATACAGTTTTAAAAAGAAGGAGAATATAATTGTTAAAAATCATGTTTTGCCATAGCTCATGATTCCTCTTGTATTTGAATATTCGAGATTCTTTTAAAAAATAATATTAATTTTAGGAATTTGTTTTTAAAAGTTTATAAGGTTATTAAGTTTATTCTTTTATTAATATTTTACTTCATTTTGAAAGAAAAGACAACATTAAAAATAACAATTTTTTCTTTTAATTTATTATAATTTCAGCTTCATGAATTCTATCAAATTATTTTGGAAGGGTAATTCATCTTTATTCATTTGCCATTAGAAATATATGTCAACACGTATTTCATTTTAACAAATATAATAGTTAGTTTATCTCTCCCTTCTTTTTTTAACTTACTTAATTAGAAAGTTCAATTGTCATATTCAAAAGTTTTCTCCTCTTGTTAAATTTTAAAAAAATGAAGATAGAGAGATTAATCTAATTTTAAAAGAATAGACGCAGCAAATTAAATTATACTAAATTATTGCCTTTGAAGACAAATTCAAACTGAAGAAATAAATATTGGGTGCCATTTTATTCATTTCTTCCTTTTTTCTTATTTTACACCCAATAAGCATTATCACTTTAGACCTTTGGCAATTGGATTCCTATTTAAATAAATCAGGCCAATTTCTTCTTGTTATTTCAGACAGCTCTTATCATTAAATATATATATATATATATATATATATATATATAAACTTGTGCCAATTTTTTATAAATTTATTTTTTGAGCAAAAACTTTACAAAAGCAACTAATTTTATTGAATTTTGAACTTGATTTATTGGTCATGTACTCGTGGCAGCAATGTGGTTTCACTCTTTTGATACTACTATCCAAATTATTGAAAGAAAAAATGTTTTCTTGATGAGAGGTGCTTGATGTGCTGCAAATAAAATTGGATGACATGCTTCTAAAGCTACCATTCTCATTTATCTTTTTTGTGAATTTTTTGAGCCTTTTCTTTCATTTTAATTATTTTGTTGAGCTATAATTAAACATAAATTTCATAAATAATAAAAAAAACTTTGTCGATAATGGCTATTATTGACATTAAAGTTCAACGTTTATGACTCAACATTTATGGTATCATAATCATTAAAAACTCTATCTAACTTATTGTAAATTGTAATCTCTTCTATATGGCTCAAGTATTTCGACGAATAGAACTATAGCCTGTAATCTTCTTTTTCTCTTTTTTTTTTCCTTTTATTTATGTGCTGTTTGATTAACTTACAAATAGTAGATGATGAGAAACAGTTGTTTTGCAATCTATTTCTTTAAGGTTTAATGATTTAATATGAAAGTGTAGGTTTTCTGATAGTATATGGATAACAAACAATAGAGAAATGAATAATATTCAACAAACATCTCATTTTTTCCTACTTCTCATTCAGTATTTTGTTTATAATTTCATTTTCAAATAATCTGATGGTTTTTAGGCTATACACTAAAATTTACAAAAGTAAAATAAAATGAGACGTTTGCTAAGCATTTCAGGGAGAAACGGCGGAGGCAGAGGCGGAGGTGGAGGAGAAGCAAAAACGAAAGAAACAGGATGAGGAAACATAGAGAAGTAGAAAAAGAAGGTAGACCTATTCTTTAAGAAGATTTTAAGTTATGATTTTTAATAAAATCCATAAGCTTAAGATTTATTTTAGTTGTGGGTCAACTTGTTGCAAATTTTTAGGAATTAGTTTTATTTATAGTCTCTATTTATTTGGAGAGATTTTCTTTAATAATATTGAAGCAAGTTTCAAATATTATTGTTTACGGACTTTCAACATAATTTGATTTAACGAAATTTGAACTATTGTATTAGATTATTTTGTCTATTATAATAAAAGAATATACTCCCTCTGTCTTATTTTTGTTGGCCTTCTTTCTAAAAATATTTGTTTCAATTTAGTTGTTCCATTGATAAAAACAAGATGATTTTAATATGTTCTTCCAATAACACCCTTATATTAAATGACTATACAAGTTGTATATATTCAAATTTATATTTTCAAAGCATAATTAATAAGACTAATTTGGTAAAATAGACCCCTAATAAATATTTTTTTAATGAGTGTGTCAAGTCTATAGGGGCCAACTAATATGAAACGGAGTAAGTATATAATGAAATCACAAAGTTATATTGATTAGTAAGGAAAATATAATAATAAATAAAATTATTTATCAATATTTTGATTATCATTTTTAATCGCGCGAAGCGCGAATAATTTCACTAATAATTACATCAAATTTCAATTAACAGCTGACTCTTCAACAGAGCCTTAAAATTTATGTGAAGTAAAACACACTAATATTTGTTTATAGGGCCACAAAGACACGTACTCCAAATCTGGTGAAGCAGCCCAAATATGCATTTTCCGTCAGTAACTGATTTCTGCACTCAATATTTTCTGTACTCCATTACTCGGTAAGAATTGTATTCTTTCTCTTTTCTACCTTCTGACAAACCCTAAATTCTTTTATCTTTCTGCCTAAAATGCATTATTTAAAAATTAATTTTTTTTTTAAAAAGCCCTAAATTATACAGTAATTGAGTATCATTTGTACTGTATTAACTACACTGATCATACATGCAAGAGTAATATATAGACTATAAATTTGTTCAGTGAATAAAATTGAGTTTCTTTTGGAGTAGAATTTGGAATTGATTTTGTACTGTGTACTTGTGTTGATACAGTGGTGGAGTAACTTGAGGAATTTGAAACATAAACGGGAGACGAAAAGGACATTTTTTATGTTGTGCGTAAAGGGGATGTAATCGCGGTGTATAAGAATCTGAGTGATTTACAGGCGGTGTATAAGAATTTGAGTGATTTACAGACTTTGCTATGATCTTTTATATGTTTACTTTACCTTTTGTGTAAATTTTGAAACTTGATTGATTGAGTACAATTAATAGTGTTAGCAGGTATCTGTTTATAGATATTTCTGGTTGGTGAAGCAGCTATAAATGTTTATAAAATGTATCACCTGGCTAAGCAATCTGAAGAGTATTTGGCTTCTCATGGACTAAAAAATGCAATTTATTCTATGGATTTCAATGATTTTCGAGAGGATCTCTTTGGGATACCCATGCCATGCCCTTTTCGGGTTAGAATGTTGATCCCTTTACTGTTATTAAACTCCCAGTTAATGTAATTATTTTATCTATTTGATAATATTGTTTACTACTTGTAACTGTTTTATGATATTTGGGTCGAATTTTGGCTAACATGGATGCTAAATTGTCTGATTTTTAAAGTTTAATACCTATTCTTCTGGTATTATGATTTAGACACATAGTAGTGTGCTGCTAACCTTAACTGACTGCATGATTCTTCTCGGTCAGGCTGAACTAATTTTTCATTGATTTTCCAACTATGTTATCGACAATTGAGTAGGAGTGATTCACATATTGTATTTACTCCAGATAGTGGCTTTTTACTGGCAACAAAGTGATAGTGATAAACATGTTGTGTCTACTATATTTGGTGGCTTTTTCTGTCTTTAGGTGTATGTCTTTTGGCTAGCCTTGATGATATCTTTTTTTGTGTGGCATTGGTGTTTCCATGTATCTCTTTTTTCTAAAGAAAATGGACAATTGTAATGATGAATGCAACTTTATTGATCGTTTTGACATGATGTCCATCTCATTGTTCCTCTTTGCTTCACTTTTATCTCATCATTAAAATAAGTAAAAATTTACATTGAGGACCATTTCATGCATGTAAATTTTTAATTTTTCCCTGTTTTTGCAACAACCTGGCTCTTTGAAAGATAAAATTATCAAGAAGAATTTTCAAGAAAAGAGGATGCAGGTAATCTCTTAATGGTCAATCCAGATTATTCTTGCCTTGATTAGATGGGGTATGTCTTTCTTTCTTGTCCAATTCTTTCCAAGTGATTTCTATAGTAGCAGCACCTAACTTTTAAGAACACTAACTTTGCCTACACATTTTGATAGTCGGAATTAATGGCCTTGGTGGCCAGTGGCCAGCCTCCGATGACGGAGACTAGTCAAGTCAATACAACAACAACAAAACTCACGTTTGCAAATATTTTACAATCATCTAATATTTCTAACATGCAGCTTCCATTGAAAGAAATTTCTTACTTGCATGGAGAACCACGTATCATTTGGGAAGAAGAGGAAGTGAATCAAATGATTATTAAGGAAGATCTACAATACGCAGTAATTGGAAAATTCTCATATGGCTGGCTAGATATACAAGATCTACAACGTTTAATCCCATAGCAATGTGAGTTGAAGGGAGAAGTCAATATTGGTTTATTGATTAATCGACATGTTTTGATAAGAGCAACAAAGATTGAGGATTATGTGCATCTTTTATCCAAACCCCTATTCTATATTACAAAGAATTTCTGGTCATATCCATGAGAACACTAAAATGGGATCCAATGTTCAACCCCGAGGAAGAAACCACCACTGCAGTCGCATGGATTGCCCGAGGAAGAAACCACCACTACAGTCGCATGGATATCATTCCCATCTCTACCACCGAACTTCTTTGTAAGAGAAGCAGTTTTCTCTTTGGCAGCTGCTGTTGGGAAGCCTTTACAGGTAGATCTAGCTACATAGAACAAGACCAGACCAAGTTGTGCAAGAGTGAAGGTTGAAGTTGATCTGTTAGGAGAATTTCCCAAAAGGATTAATATTAGGATGAGAAAAAAGACAGGAGAAGTTTTAGAGAAGTGGATTCATATCAAATATGATTATGTGCCAAAGTACTGTAAGGAATGCAAACTACAAGGACATAATGAAAAGGAATGTTCTATCATTTATCCTGAACTATATCCAAAGGAGGACAACGCAGAGGGGGAAGAACAAGAAGATATGAAAACACTGAAGGAAGAAGAGAAAAACAAGGAAAAGGTGGCAAATACTGAAGACAATAGTAAAGTCAAAGACATAGAAACAGAAAAGTTTCAAAAGCAAAAAAGAAAACAAGTTAACAGAAGATGGAACAGTAGAAGAAGGAGAGATAGAAGATGGAACCAGAAGGAACACACTTCAATAGAGGTAGTTGTAGCACTGAATAATAAGTTCGATGCACTGGAGGAGAAAGATACTGGTGATGAGAATAACGAAGAGAAAATAGATGAGAATAACAAAAAGAAAATAGTGGAAAAGAAGGATGAAAAAACTGACAAGGAACTTAACAATCAGGTTGAACAATTCACTCAGAATAAGAAGAATGACAACATGGCTTCAACTCCTCAACATACCAGTGCAGCTAGCAAAAAGGGGTTGATACAAGAAGAATCACAAAGTTCAGTTAGAGATCAGAAAAAATACAGTGTTCACCAAGAGACAATAGACTCACCTGGAAGTCAAGCAGAAGAAGAGAATGTTGATTATGTTGTGGAGGTGGAAGACAATGATTTGGAAATTATAACAGAGTTTGAAGCTGAGATTCCTAAAATTAAGAGACTCACACAGTAGGAAAAACAACAAAATCAAGATCAGGAAGAAGATGAAGACATGGATGCTAACATTGAGCAAATAGGGAGGGATGGAGATTTATCTCCAAGACAAATTGGCCAATTAAACGGAAAGAACAGAAAAGATTACAAGAAGATTGTTAACAAGTCACAAATCAAAGCCCATCACTGCTGGAGAATTACAGAAGAATGCTAGGTGTAACAAATGCTAAAGTTAATTGTTCTGATAAGATCTGAATTTTTTGGGATGATGATTGGGAAGAAATTGGTACCACCGATTCTTCACAACACTTAAAAATGGATTATAAGCTTAGAGGAGCAACTGATTCTTTTAAAGTAACTACCGTATATGCTTGATGCAGTCATTTAGAAAGATTGGAGTTGTGGGAAAATTTAGAGGAAGTTGCCTCTAATACTAATATCCCTTGGCTTGTTGGGGGTGATTTTAATGTTATATTGGATGATTATAAAAAACTTGGAGGTCTTCCAGTGACACAACAGGAGACTCTTGATTTTGCACAATGTATGAATAATTGTGCATTGAATGAACTAAGATATACAAGCAGCAGATTCACTTGGTGGGATGGTAGAATCCAAGAAGATTGCATTTTTAAGAGGCTAGATAGGGTGTTTGGTAATTATGAGCTTTTCCAGGCAATGCCTAATTGTGAAGTGAATCATCTTATTAGACAAGGTTCTGACCATGCACCTTTTCATGTCATGGGAAATACTATACATGTACAACGGAAAAAATCCTTTAAGTTCTTAAACTTATGGACCAAGCATAAAGATTTTCAAGGAACAGTGTAACAAGCTTGGTGTGAAAATTTTCTAGGTTCTCCGTTCCATATAGTTATGAGAAGTTAAAAAGGTTGAAATCTTTTCTAGCTGTTTGGAGTAGGGACATGTTTGGGGATATTTTCCAAAAAGTAGCAATTTTGGAGGATGTAATAAAAACAAAGGAAACACAGTTTGAGATACAACCATCTGCAGAAAATAGAGAAGATTTGAGCAAAGCGGAGGCAGATTTAAAAAGATTAAGAAAGATAGAGGAAGAGTATTGGAAACAAAAGGCAGGGATGAAATGGTTCACTGATGGGGACAAAAATACTAAATTCTTTCATTCTTATGTGAAAGGGAGGAGGAGAAGGCTACAAGTTACAAAAATTCAGACAAGATAGGGTGATATCATCACATCAGCACAGAACATTGGAGAAGAGGCAGTGCAGGTTTTCATGGAACAATTTAAGGAAAACCAGGTAACTGATAATTATGAGATGTTGGGTTATATCAAGAAAAGTATCACTGAGGAACAAAATAATAGAATGGAAAGATTGCCATACATAGAAGAAGTCAAGCATGTTGTATTTTCTTTAAATGGGGAAAGTGCAGGTGGATCAGATGGTTACACAGGTCATTTTTTTAGTGAACACTATTGGGGAGGATATTACAAATATGGTTAAGGCATTCTTTTGTGGAAGTGAATTACCCAGGTACACCACTCACACTAATTTTGTGTTGATTCCAAATAAAGAAGTCATGAATACTTTTGGTGATCTTAGACCCATCAGTTTGAGCACTTTTGTTAATAAAATCATATCCAAGTTAATTCATATGATAATTGTGGAGATGCTTCCTAACATTATCTCTACTAATCAGGCTGGTTTTGTTAAAGAGAGAAGCATTACAAAAAATGTATTGCTAGCTCAAGAGATTATTAGAGACATAAATAAAAGGAATAAACTTCACAATGTGGTGGTGAAGTTGGATATGGCAAAGGCATATGATAGAGTATCATAGAAGTACTTGATGGAAATATTGAGAAGGTTTGTTTTTTCTGAAAGGATAATTGACATGGTGGTCAGAGTGATTAGTAACAATTGGTATTCAGTGCTTTTGAATGGCCAGTCAGATGGTTTCTTTCAATCCTCAAGAGGTTTAAAACAGGGGGATCCTTTATCGCCTACTTTGTTCATTATTTCAGCTGAAGTACTAGCAAGGAGGTTAAATGAGTTGTTTGAGAATCCACATTTTAGAGGATATGGAATGCCTAAGTGGATCCCTGATATCAACCATTTATCATATGCAGATGATACAATTCTTTTTTGTTCTGGACATGCAGAATCAATGAAGAAAATGATGGCAGTTTTGAGACAATATGAATTCACTTCTGTCCAAATGATTAATCTTGATAAAAATTTCTTTTATTTGCATGATAAGACTCTGGTGAGTGTGGCCAACAGTATAAATAGGATAACTAGGATAAACCAAGGAAAGTTACCATTCACTTACTTGGGTTATCCTATTTTCTATGGTAGAAAGAATAAGGCACATTATAAAGAGTTGATGAAGAAGGTGATGAAAAGGTTAAACTCATGGCAAAATAGACCATTGTCGTATAAGAGAAGGTACATTCTTATTGCACATGTCTTGCAGTCTATGCCCATATATACTTTATCTGCTATGAACCCTCCTGTGAGTATAATTAATCAATTACAGAAGATTTTTACCAAGTTTTTTTGGGGTAATGCTACTGGATCAAAAAATAAGCATTGGGTGTCTTGGGACCTCATATGTTACCCAAAAAATGAGGGGGGATTGTGTTTTAGATCTTTAAATGATATGTCCAAGGCTCTTTTTGCAAAACTGTGGTGGAGTTTCAGAACTTCAACATCCTCCATGTGGAGTTCATATATGTGGAATAAATATTGCAAAAACTTCCATACTTTACTCACTAGAGCAATTGGAGCATCACATGTATGGAGGAAAATGGTTGTTATAAGAGAAGAGGTAGATCACCTCATATGGTGGCAGGTGACAATGGGTAATTCAAGTTTTTGGTATGATAATTGGACCAAACAGGGTGCCTTATATTATGTTGAAGGAGAGACTTTTTAAGATAAGAAAATAGAGGTGAAGACCTTTATCAGAAATAGAGAGTGGGATAGGCAGAAGTTGTTATCAGTTTTATCTGAAGATATGGTAGAGTTGATACTTTAAATAATAAAGCCTCAGGTTGAAGGACATAATAATGACAGGCTATAGTGGATGAGAAATACAAATGGCCAATTTACAGTGAAATCTACTTGGGAAGTAGTTAGGACGAAAAAAGAAAAAAGAAGAGATTTTGATTTTATTTGGAATAAAGGTTTACCTTTCAAATATAATTTCTTCTTATGGAGAGTGTGGCTCAGAAGGATCCCTACTGATGATAATTTAAGGAGAATGATGATTCACATGGTGTCAAGATGCTGGTGTTGTGAGGACAAAAAGAAGGAAACTATAGGACATGTTTTACTAATAGCTCCCATAGCCTTAAAGCATTGGGGGCAGTTTGCTCATTTTGCAGGGATTAGGATGGACAATGTGCAACTTCAACAAATGGTGGTGTCATGGTGGACAAAAAAGTTAACACCAAAACTCAACAACATCTGTAAAGTTGTACCAGCCATAATCATGTGGACCTTATGGAAACGGAGAAACTCTATTAAACATGGAGGGTCCATTTCTTTTAAGGGGATGGTGTTACAGATTCAAGATGTGCTAAAGAAAATAATCAAGAATCTTTATCCTTGGATACAGTTAAAGAATTGGACATGGCCAGAGGTGGTGGACACTATGAGTACATATAAACCAATACTTCATTATCATAAAGTGGTATGGAAAAAGCTGAAACACCTACAGTTAAAATGCAATATGGATGGAGCTTGTAGAGGGAATCCGGGGATGAGTTCATATGGTTTCTGTATAAAGGATGAAAGAGAGGATCTTGTATATGCAATAGCTAAAGGGTTGGGTATTGGTACTAACATAGAAGCTGAATCTATTGTTATTAAAGAAGCCTTAGAGTACTGTCATGAGAAACTTTTTACAAAGTGTATCATAGAGACAGATTTGCTAAGTCTTAAGCACATGATTCTGAGGTAATGGAAAATTCCCTGGGAACAAGTTGGAATCATTGAGGATATAAGGTTTCTAGTTCAAAAAATACAAGCTAATGTTACTCATACATTTAGAGAAGGCAACTCAGTCGCCGATTCTCTGGCAAATGAAATAATAGAGACACAAGGCATGAAAGAATACTACTCATACCAATAGTTAACAGTGAAAACAAAATGGCTTCTAAACATTGACAAGGATCAAATTCCTCACATTAGGATCAAGACAAGGAGAACAGTTCAACAATAACCAACACATTAGCATGCATACTTACAATCATGGTAGTGGTAGCAATAGCAGAGAAATAAACAGCACAAAAAAGAGAATTTATCAGTAAGCTTGGAAGAAGTTAGTACATCTGTGCAAACTACAGCTACAAAGAAACCCTTCCCAACAAAAATCTTCACCCAAAGGGAGATATAGGGAGTGTTCTAGCACCTCAACCACCAGATAAAGAGAAAGAATTTTCTAATTCAAACCTGGGTGAAATAGTTATCTGGCCATTAGCAAAAATAAGACTACCTGAAAATGGAAGGAAGACATTAGATTTGAAGACAAAGAAGATGGGCTTACAAGTACAACAGTTTTCACATGAGAGTGAAACTGATATTAAGAGATGCTACAATCCACCATGGGTACAGCTGGAACAATAAACAGAGAAGTCGAAGCTTGGAGATCCACAGACAATACTCAGAAAGCATCGTGATTTCAAAGGAAAATGGATTATGGTTAAAGGAAAGGGGGAAATGATGTAAAATTTTCCTAAATCATTTCTATATAAGACAAAGGGAGTCTTTTTAGCTCCATTGTCTATTGGACCGGGTATTTGATCCGGTAGTATGCAATGTGGGCATTTGGGCATTCTTTTAATAATAAAATGGTCTTAATAGACCACCAAAAATTTATTTAAAAAAAAGGGTATGTCTTTCTTGAAAAGTCTCATAACTGATATACTTTCTTTTATGCTCAGCATTAGTCATCACAACAACTATATCATCAGTTACCGCAAAGCATTAATATGTTGTGAAGTAGGGATGGATGAAAATTTTGTATACATTGTCTATTATTAGGCTTGTGCTTTTCCTGGAATAAGAAACTAAATTTCTGAGCAAGTGGCAGTGGTTTCCTCGATAACTGTTTAAATAGAAAGAGGAAATAGTTAATAGCATACTAACTTTTTGTTAATAACATATGTTGTTTCGTTAGCTAATTTCCAACAAAGTATAAAGAAAATTAACCATAATGACCCTACAATCTTTATAAATGATCACTAAATTGATGAAAATGTTTTTTGAATCTTCTATACTGAAAAAGAGATGAGTAATTTAAAGAATGCAATTAAGAAATTCTTTTTAGGTTTATACTACATCAAACAAATAGGGAAAATTAAGAAAAGTCTCAAATAAAGATGAACTTTTAAAATAAAATAATAGAAATAAATCATTAAAAAAAAGATAAATAGAGACAGAAAGGTGTCACATTACCTTGTCTATATTTCTTCGTGCATGAAAATTGTTGGCCAATAGCTTCTTGAACAACCACTACTTTGCAATGTACAACTTCAACAAATTTGTGGTAATTAATTAAAAACAATTAGCAGTATCAAAATTATTAAAGAAATTGAAGAGGAAGATAAATTACTTGTCAATTTCATTGTTAAAGCAGAAACACAAAATAAATAATGTCTTCACAAATATTTCACTACAACAAGCAAAAAGAGTTCGGAAACTGATTATGCAATGGGAAAAAATAGAAATGATAATTAAATAAAAATTTACAAAGAGTTAAACATAAAGAATTACAGAAAATAAAAAGGTAGAAGTATTAGTCGATGTCAAGTTCTTTATGACGACAAAGAGAAGCACCTCAGATCTCCAGACCAAATGTTATCAAATAAACTGGGAACCATAAAACAATGGGCATGTTCGAACAGAACTGGCCTCACAAAGAAGATCAATGATAAGGACAACCATCGGCTTTCTGAAGGTGATATATCGACTGACGTGCAAAGTGACAATGATGTATTGCCTCGGACTAATTCATTTACGAAGAGAAGCGGTTTTCTGAAATCTCCAAGATCTTTTGTTTGTTTACCCGAGAGTAGCCAAAGAACAGGGAACATGCTACTTGACTTTCACATCCTCATCAAATACGATCTTGAATGCTCACATTGATCAATGTCTTCCTGGGGAGTCATCAACAGTCAAGTTGACACCAAATCCTAAGGTGGTTAGGTACATGACTTCTTTATTTTTCCCTTTTTTTAATAAGGTAAATAATCATTAATGTGAGAAGAAACTCTATATACATGCTTGTATGCCAAAACGTAGAGAACTTACACAATAATATGGTTCTCTCAAGAATGTCACCAAATTTTATATATAGGCATAACTCCTTGCGCGCACCAAAACTAACAACATTATACCCATGTTCTTAAAGGGCAGAAGCTACAGAAGCTCCTAATCTTTTCAAAAAGTAACATGTAACCTCCCCTACTGCTGGACTAACACGGCACCTCATAAAGCACACAAATTAACTTGAGTTCAACCAAGTATTTTATTTTAGTAAAGCCCCAAACTTAAGTTAAAGTCTCAGGTTCATAATTAAAAAAATTCACATTTGGTTAGTTCTTCAAAAGTTAATCCTTTATAAATAGTAATGTGGAACTTTGCCTGCTCTTTTCTGTATTCCTTGCTTCTGATAGTGTAAGCATACGTATCCTATAATTCCTATATGTTCTACTAACTTCACTTTCTATGGAGTTACAATGAAGAATCAAGGGTCCACTGTAAAATGTTAAAAACTGGGAAAAGTAGCCTAATGAAAACTTTAAGGTGCGAATGACGTTTCTGTACACTTTTACAATCCAAACAAGAACAGTTGTTTTAATGCAGTTAGAAATACCTTTGTGCAGAAGAATTTCAAAGATACATGGACTAAGAGAGTTAGGAATGAAGCTTACTATATTAAATATCTTCGGATTTGCAATTGAGCTTCTCCGTAAAATGAAAGCAACGAAAGAATTACAATAACATTGGAACATGATCTCTTCGAATATTCTCCATTAAATTTCCTTTTGCGTAATAGTACAATTTGCAATCATTAAATAAATAGCAATAGCAAGTGACTACTGGCAGCGGAGACAAACACCTAGAAATTACCCTATATATAGTAGCTTACTCTCGGTATCTTTGAAGATGTTGTGGTCTCACAGTAAATCCATACGCATACCTGCCAAAAGAATAAAAGATTATGCTTTATATTTTTATTAATTTTATTGTCTCGGCAAAAGTTTAATTGCCAAGTAAAGAAAACCAAAACTGTAACCATAGTTTTTGTGGGTGAAAAGTAGCATGAAGGTACAACATAACAATATTTGAATCCTGCTAAAATGGACAATTATGCGCTTTAATTGAGCAATTTAACCAAATTAATTTATGAAGGACCAAAACACTTTTACCTGGAATCAACATCCAATGAATGCTTACTCAAGAAGGATAACAACATACTTCATCAAAGTCTCTGATCCTACCGCCCATGTCACTCTTTTTCTCCTCACGCAAATTCAGATCACAAAAACACATACGCAAACATTCTTCTCACCAACGCATTCCCTCCTCCTACCAATCTTTTGGCGCCGAGAAGGTTCATCCCCAAATTCTAATAAATATAATCAAATGCCTCTAAAACCTAATAACACCTCGCATTGAAGTGGACGAATGAGATACAAAGTCAGGTTTAGAGGTTTGTTTTGGCCGGAAGATTTCTGGACCTTAAACTCGTCACTCAGATCAGGCGTTCATGTAGACACAAGAGAATGGTGGTTCCTGGAAGCGTAGAGGATAGCGAAAAAGAACCTTTGGCAATCGGCATGAATCCTTCTTTCCTAGATAAAGAAGAGAGGGAAGAGCATATTTATCGTTAAGAACATCTTGGTGAACAGAAGATAACGTTACTATTTACATTGATGCGTGAAAGATAATATTTTAATTAATATGGAATATGAAATACATGTGTAACAGTCAGTCCTATATTGGATTGTTTCTCTAATAAATGTGTGTATTATCTTATTTTTTTCACCAAAAGAATGAGTAAAAAATTCCAAAAAAATGAGAAAAAAGATAAATGCCAATGCTGGCCTCTTAGACATGCCACATCAGCATTGTCTTTATTCTCTTTTATATATATATATATATATATATATATATATAGATGATGAATATTTCGCCAACAACATCTATTGCTTTCAACACACATTTTAAAATTTTCAAACATTCATTCATATTATATTGAAAACTAACAACATAATAAGATTTAGAAATAACTTATTCCATTCAAACTGACATCTAAAATTTGTCAAAAATAAATTTCAAAAACATAATTGTATAGGAAAAACTTATAGCATTCAAATTACTCAACTTTTTTACAACAAACATAATAAAGCTAAAAGGAAAAACCAGCTATAATAAGGTTATACAGTGATGGTAATCATCAAAGAAGACATTTAAATGAAAATTCAACAGATGCTCCAATGCATATCTAGTAACATGTTTCTGGTGTAAATAAGCTCTCACATATTGTCTCAAAAGAATGAAAATGTCGAAATTGTTGTTGAGGGAAAGAGCTAACCTAACGATTCTGCACCTTTTCAACAATCTGCAAAATACAAATTAAATACTATATGCAAGATGAAGTCCAAGAGTTATTGCAACTATTTATGTTCTTACGGCTATCTACTACAGTAAAACAGAACAAATAGAGAGCTATCTTCATAATAAGTTTGACCAACTTACAAACACTTTTGCGCTGAAAAAGGAGAGCCACATATCACATAATCTTTTCTTTTCAAACTAAACATTAATTTAAGTAAAACTCAACGTATATGACGACAACAACTTTTAGAAAGAAACTGAGTCAGGCTAACTTCTTTGGCTGTGATAATTGTACAGAATCCCAATTAGAACAAAAATTAGACCCAATAAACACCAGGATAAACAATACAAGAAATGCAACACTCTGCATATTAAGTTTGTCTTAAAGAGCAACTTAATTTTTCAAGAAATAAAGAGCAACTATGCTTAGTCTCTTTTTTCTTCTCCATTCTTTTTTACTAATAATAGAAATTAGACTGAAAATTCTACACCTCAAAAAGTGAGATGGACAAGAAAAAGAAAAAGAAAAAGATGAAATATACGCAGACTGATATACCTTTTGTGGCCATCAAAATACTGTCAATTAGAGAAGCGAGATGATCTACACTTTACGATCAAAGCAGTGCAGCAGGTAATACCATCTGACTATTTCCTTAGCTAACTTATTCTGTTTAAAATTAATTCCCACGACCATCATTCTAAAATCACCATCTTAATACTTCTGATTACTAATATCATATTAGTTAAGTACAAAAATGTATAAGAGAAAAAGATCATCATACAGATAAACAAATTACTTATAATAAAAGTGAGGTGCTCCAGGTTCTAACTAGAAGTAGAGGTACAAATGTTGGATAATTCTCGAGAAAGAATCGATGTAACAGCTAATGAGAAGAATAAGTGTCCTATGTTCGAAAACTAGTTGATGAAGGTGAGTAAGGCAGAGATTTGGTGGCGAAAGCTACATATGCAGGGACTGCGTATATAAGTAGTTGTGATGAATAATGTTTCTACAACTACAAGTGGTGTTGGTGATCCATAAGTGGCATCGAGAAGCTAGCTACAATTGATTCTGAACAGCTAGCTGATAATCCAGTCCAAGTTGAGAACTCTGAAGGGGAGCCGCAAGAGGATTGGCTAAGGAAAGAATAAAGCAAACTATGTTGAACGTATTAGTGAAGATTGGACTTTGGTGATGAGGAAAAACATGTGCGGTACAACGATTGAATCACCTGTTAATAAGAGCGCTAAGGTCAGGCAATAAATAAGAAAATTACATGTGACGCATTATCACAGTGAAACTGATGTTTTCATTCAGCAGCAGGTTCTAGCTTGTCGAAAAGGGAGTGTGAGTACTCTAGGTGTGATATTATGCATAGAGCACACTACTCTTGGTGAATATTAACTATCTGATAGATGCAACACATCATAAAACCATGAGAATGTATATAGCGAAAATTAAAATAGATGATGAATAGTGCTATGAGATGTGATGATTCAAGCAGTTGGTTTTAAAACTCCACAACATGATTTGGTGTGTTCAAAAGGGGTTAAGAAATCACCAGGTTTGGCGTTAATCAAGGAACAAAAGTTTCCACAATTCAAACCCTCATTAAGTGCAAGCAAATAAGGCCTACATAAACTAGTGCCAATAAATAATTGTCTTAGAAGGAATTTTTGTTGTAGTGTATCGTCATTATCCATAAAGGTCACAAACTTGTGAGGTAAAACATCTATTCAACTATATGAAAAATATATTTAGTCTTTTAACTTTTAAGCTTGTTAAAATATTTTTATCTAATTAATATAATGAATTTAAAAATTTAACTCGGCTATCAAAAGACACTACTAAAAATATAGTTAAAATCAATTCGAAAAACTAATTAACTTTCAAATCGACTAAAAATAGTTACTCGATCGGTTTCATCTAAAACATTATTTTTTAAAAAATGAAATTGATAGAGTTCGATCATCTTTTTGCAACAACAATCAAATAAAAATAAGATTGAGCTCAATAAAATCTCCGATTGGGTTTTTTAAATAGTTTGATTGAAGCTTTGATCAAACAAATTGTCGAGCTGGTTGGTTCTCAAAATAACTTTATAAAATTTTAAAAATAAAAGTCTACCAAGTTTGAGCTTCCAAATTTTTACTTCAAATTCATCGTTTAGAGGGTTAAATTTAGTACAAGTTCTCATAAAATAAATAAAAATCGATAAAGAATTAATAATTTGACGTTATATGATCCACTCCCAATTTTCACCCCAAATCATAGCTCACTTATCCCAAAATTGAGTTGGAATAATGAAAATTTCATAATCAGTTCTATAGTAAAATCCTTTTCATAATTACGCACGTCAGTCTTGCAATTGTAAACCTGCACTTATTATTGTTCGTAGAAATTGACTATAACACAAATGCGACGCTTAATCTTCAAAAAAAGTTGCACTAAGAAAATTCGTATTAGCTAAGATAAAATTCCTTTCTCAAAACTCTCCCAAAACGCTCGGGTCCCATCCCAAACCCCCTTAAACAAGTTTCAAATATATTTTTATATATATATTTTTAGATATTTTAAGTTGTTGACTATTTTAATTTATAATACTTCTTAAGTAATTTTCAAATAATATATGTTACTCAATCTCTTTATCCAAACTTTTGTGGCATTGATGGTCAATTATATTTTTTAAAATAATTCAAGTTTTTAATTATTGTGATTTATAATACTTTTTCTTCTGTTCCATAAGTGTCATTGATATAATTTCGAGAGTCAGCCAAATATTTTAAATCTTTTAAATTAAGTTGTTAATTATTGTGATTTATAGTATTTTTTTACACATTTTTTAAAAATATCTAACAGATTTAAAAAAGTAAGACGAACAAATTAAAATGGAGAAAAAAATAAAATGAAAGCAAGGGAAAAGACCAATGGAATTGTGCCACATCGGGCAACACACCCAGTACATGTTACTTTTTTGTCTCAATTTATGTGACGCAAGTAGAATTTAGATAATTAATCATATTTTTATATGTTTTTAGATATTTTTAGTCGTTAATTATTGTATAATTTTTTTTATGTAGTTTTCAAATAATATATGTTACTCTCCTTGACCAAACTTTTGTCGCAGTGCTAATCAATTATATATTTTAAATAATTTAAATTTTTAATTATTGTGATTTATAATTCTTTTTATTCTATTTTAATTTAAGTGGCGTTGATATTATTTCGAGAGTTAGCCAAATATTTTATATCTTTTAACTTTTTAGTCATTAATTATTGTGATTTATAATTTTTTTACGTACTTTATTTAAATAAATAACAGACTAATAACAAGTAAGAAAAATAAATTAAAATGGAGGAAAAATAAAATGGAAGCAAGGGAACAACTCAGTTGATTTATTGTGCACTGTCGAACTATTTCAATGCCTTACATGCAGAATCTGATAAGTTATTTTTTATCAACCATCTTTTGGACTAGTTGATAGATTTCATCCTTTATCTTTTTTGTCTCAGGATATACTGTGTTGATCCGCTGCCTACCTTGACATATTTTCTTTGATCCTTTGCCCTTTATAAGTAAGCCCTTTATATGTGTGTGCGCTCGCGCGTATGTGTGTAAGCGTAAGAAATTCCAATAATATTAAAAATAAAAATGGAACATACACGTGCAAATATCTCAAAAACTATTTCTAAATGTATGAATTGCATATAGAATCATATAATAAATACTAAAAATAAAAAGGTTATAATAAAATTAAAATGAGCTTGATAAGTTCAAATTTTTATTATAACTTATTTGTTGTGGTTAAATAATAAAGAAAAAATACATCAAATCACCCCTGAACTTGTGGTCAAAATTTACTTTAGACCTTAAACTAATTGGGCAATTATATGCCCCCTTAATAACTTTAAAGTGAATTTTTTACCCCCCTAAAAAAATTATACCACTTTCATTGCGGAGAGTGAAGTACACTCACGCCACGTCATTGCGAAATCAGTGCCACATCAGTGTCATGTCATTGTCACGTAAGAATTATAATTTTTTATAAAAAAAATTCCACATACATTATTTTTATATATTTTTTCAAAAAAAATAAAAATATATATGTACTATTTATATATATAAAATATATATTTTAAAATATATATATATATATATATATATATATATATATATATTTAAAAACATATATTTTATACATATATAAAAGACTCCCACCCCCTTCCTTCTCCTTCTTCAACAGCCCCCACCCCTTCCTCCTTCTTCTTCAACAACCCCTACCCCACCCCACCCCCGTTCTTCCTCATTCTTTAACAGCCCCCACCCCCATTCCTCTTTCTCCTTTAATTTTTTCACTAATAACACCATTGTTCACCATTATTTCACCATTAACACCAATAACTTGATTTGAATTTAATAAGAAATTGATAAATAACTTGATCATGAGTGGATGATTGTGAATGGTAAATTAGAGAAGACAAAATTCCAAAAGAGCCATTCTCAATACAAAAAAATCATGAGTTGATCACAAAAATACACCAATACACAAAACACACCGCACTCGTAATTCAAAGTCTACCTCAACAAGATTATTCATAGATGAGATATACAATCGTATAATAGAAAGAAAATTCACCGAAATTTAATTTTTTCGATGAGAGTGGAATAATTTTAATAATAAATTTTTTCAATGAGAGTGAGACACCCACACTTGCTCCTGAAAAATGGGTATGGGTTGATATTCTTAATGATCCCCCATTTTTATATATCTAATGAATTTGTTAATGATGAATTAAAAAAAAAGAAATGAATTTAGCTGTTGAGGCAGTGAGGGGAGGAGCTACCATGGCTGGGAAATTTGATAAAGAAATGGCGTTGGGGAGTGGGAGTGGGGTGGGGGAACGAAAAGGGTATGGGGGATACAAAGAAGATGATAATGAGGGGAGGGATTACAGTTGAGAAATAAGGGAAGGGTGGGGTTTATATATATATATATATATAGAGAGAGAGAGAAAATGGTCTGGTACCCCCCAACCTTTAGTCGAAACTTCAACTACACACTCAACATTTTAATGTGACCTATTACCCCCCTGAACTTATTTTTACCGAATTTATTACCCCTCTAATTGCTGACATGTCACTAGAAGTGACTACACGCGCCCATAGGCGCGTCAGTTGACTTTTTTCACTTTAAAATCATTATTTTTTTATTGCCACAACATTATTTTTAATAAGAATTATTTTTTCTTAATAAATATTGGCTTCTCCTTCTATTCTTCTTCTTCTTCTCCTTCTTCTTTTTTTACTTCTTCTATTCTTCCTCTTCAATGCCTTCAATGGCGCAGCTTCAAGGGTGAAATGCCGATGAACAGTGACGGCGCCGGAAAATTCAAAATTCCGTCGACTTTTTTTTTTTATGAATTTCACGTAATTCGTTTCAACATTTTGATTCAACACGTTGATTCAACATTGATTCAGTTTCACGTGATCAATGACATTCGACTTTTTTGATTCAACATGCTCACATAATTCGAGTTCTTGGATGCCATTGAAGAAGAAGAAGAAGAAGAAATGTCATTAATGAGTTCTCACCTGAACTAAGAACTTCGATTAAAAAAACTTGAAAAAAGTTAAGAACTTGAATTCTTGAATGAGGAGATGAGGAAGATGATAAATTAATCTTGAATGCCATTGATTAGTTCTTAGATGCTATTGAAGAAGAAATGCCATTGAACCCGAATTAACTTGAAAAAATTTAAGAACTTGAATTCTTGAATGAGGAGATGATGAAGATGATAAATTAATCTTGAATGCTATTGATGAGTTCTTGGATGCTATTGATGAATAAATGCCATTGATGGGTTCTTGGATGCCATTGAATAAGAGGAAGAATTGAAGAAGAAGAAGAAG